>NW_025113140.1:10691895-10934231 GCF_010416935.1 Polistes fuscatus | reverse complement strand
GAGAGAGAGAGAGAGAGAGAAAGGGAGAAAGAAAGAAAGAAGGAAAGGGAAAATTTAAAAACCAGAAAAAAGAAAAAGAAAGAGTGGAACATGATGTTGATAAAAAAAAGAGAGAAAGAGAGGGAGAGTGATACAAAAACGCGGAGTGAATGGATGAGAGAGTGTGAGGTTGACATGTGCGCATGTATATACGTGAAAGTATGTAAGAGGAGAAAGAATGTGTTGAACGTTGAGTACTTGGACGAACGAGGAAGAGAAGAGAAGAGTAGAGACGAGAAGAGAAGCAGCTCTTGGTGTGATCCAGCTAGCGAGCTAGCTAGCTAGTAACGAATGAACGAACGAACGAACGAACGAACAAACGAGCGAACGAGCGAATGAGTAAGTGAGTAGGAGTTAAAGAGGATCGTCGAAACGACCGTGGTACATGTGTTTTCTCAGTGTTTTCCGTATGTAAGTATGCATTTATGTATATGTTATTTTTTGTTGTTGTTGTTTTATATATATAGATATATATATGTGCCGATGGGTTTTCTTTATGACCCTGATCTATGGCCCTGGCGGTTTTGTTTCTTCATCATTTTTTTAATAATTTTCTTTTTCTTTTCCTTTTTTTTCTCTTTTCTTTTCTTTTTATTTTTCTTTAAAAACGCCTCGCCGCGATCAGCGTTAAATTAGAACCGAGAGCACTGACGCTGTTGTTACTGTTATTGTTACTGTTATTGTTACTGTTATTGTTACTGCTGTTGCTGCCGCTGCTGCTACTGCAGCTGCTACTGTTGGCATTTCCTTTGTTGCCACCGCCGCTGCTGCCGCTGCTGCTGCTGCTGCTGCTTGCTGCTGCTACTGCTCGTCGTTGTCATCATCATCGTCGTAACGCGTTGGTCTATGCTGGTGGGTCACTTCTTACTCTTCTTAGAGGGCGGCTCCTGAACGTCTTGCGAGTCCTCGGTGTCCTCGCTATCCGTTAACCGTGGTGTATTATTGCTATCATCATTCTCATTCGTCGCGAGAGAATCGTTCGTGTCCTCGCTCGGCACGGCTACGGTTATGGGAGTGGCAGGCTTATCCATTGAATCCTCGTTGAAGGACGTGGTCGTGCTGTTCTCATCGATGGCCGCTGGGTCGATGCTGCCAGGCTCTTTACCGTTCGCAACTACTACAACGGCACCCTCTTGATTGCTGTCGTCCGATGGTTCAGTCGCTTCACCGTTGCTGGACGGATGCGAATTACCGTTTTCCGTCGAAACCGGTATACCCTCCAACAATTCTGGTTTTAATTCGCACGCGACGTAATGGGTCCACAGTGCCATCTCCACCCTGTGTGGGCTCCATGATTTACCATTTGACGCTGAAATTCACACAATCATTTTTGCACCTACTTATGTGTACGTTCTTATTATTTTTTTTTTCTCTTTTTTTTTCTTTTTCTATTTATTTGTTCTTTCTCCCTTCCCTTTTAACAAGCCCCACGCTCACATAAGAGACATCGAATTTTTGATTGTAGGGAATATATATATATATATAATATATATATATATCTATATATATATACTTACTCTGTTTGTTCAACCTGTCGACAGTGGTCTGAATGTGCTGAACAAATTTAAGATATTCCTTGGTAGTGTAATCTATTCCCTCGATCTCAGGTATCGCCATAAGACACTCGTCCGCCATGAATGGCGCACATTCTGGTGATGCGGCAGCAAGTAACGCCGATGCCATCGTAGTACCAACACCTTTTAAATTTGACAATGCGGTGATGGCCTGTTCCAAATTCGGAAGTTTTTTGAAAGCCTTCTTTGTCTCCGCCATTACGGCACGTGGTGTGTTCACTTTGATCAGGTATGAAAGTTGTGGATAATACTTTCCGCGCTGGAAGAACATAGAAAAGAAAAGAAAGAAAGAAGAAAAATAAAATAAAACGATAAGAAATAAACATGGTTTTTTGTTTTGTTTTTGTTTTATGAAGATTATTGTTGAAATTCACAAATATATAAGTGTGATCAGAAAAATATGGCGACGACACCACCGATGAATTGACTGACTGACTGACTGATTGATTAATTGATTGATTGATTGATTGATTTATTGATTGATTCACTCACTGCTTGTTTCCATTTCATTGCTTGTACCAATTCCTCGTGATTGAGATGAGCATCTTTTCCACGTGATTTTATCTTCTTCGGTAGTTCATTTTGATACCTGGCGAAAGAGGAAAATAAATAAAAAATTAAGTATAGTTTACGATGATCCCTCACATAAAGAGATAAACAATAAAGTTAGCAAGTATCGGTATACTAAGAATACTCATGGCACACGTATAATATGTATGTATATATATATATGTGTACGCGGAAAGAAGGGGTACGCGTAGAAATCAGAAATACGCGGAAGATGACGCAATTGTGTGGTCGAGTAGAATGCATGAAATCGTCGATTAGGAGTAACGCCGCGTAAAGTGGTTTCCTCGTATCCGGTTTGGGATCGAGGAACTGCGCGTGGAACAACTACGACGACACGACATGCACGTTTAAAAAGGACTATGACTAGTAACTATGTATACTTACATACTATCTTACTTTTTATCCAAGTTGTAATCAAGAATGGTTCTTGTTATCGGTTTAAAGTAGAAGGTTTTGCTGCATAATAACATTTTTTGCTCTTTTTTTAAAACTTCAACCGAAGGAATAAAAAGAAGGAATACGATACAAAGTAAGATAGAGTTCTTTTCTTTTTTTTGACAAATATTAGAGCAAAATTGTTTTTCTTTGTGTAATTTACATTGAAAAAGTATTTCGATCATTGTGTTCGCTCTAGTAATCTATTGGATTAATCAAGAATTTCAAATACGTTTTTCAATATTATAATATTTTATATTCTAATATCAATTAAACTTGGATAATTTTACATTGAATTACATTCAAATGCGGAATAAGTAATCATTACATTTTAGCAATCAAATAATCGTACGTGTCTAGAGAAAGAATGAAATTTCACATACAAAATTATGAAATTTTATAATATCTATATATTTTACACACCGTAGAAAGATTGATAAAAATGAAATATAAGAATAAAAAAAAAATAGAAAGCGTGTGAAGGAGAGGAGGACTCTTGGTAAAGTTTTATGCTCTTTAACCATCTCTGCAAAGAGACCGAGAAGTAACTCGCTCAGTAGACTATTCACAATGCGAACTGATAGTGTTAACTTCATAGTATCTGACAGGAAAATACGATGAACAAAGAAAGAAGGTATACTAACAGCTTAAGAAAACTCATAGTAGTTGTAATTGTGGTATAATAATAATAGTATAGTAATTATAATAGTAGTAGTATAGTGTGATGTAGTAATGGTAATGCAATAATTATAATAGTAGTAGTGTAGTAGCAGTGATGCACTAATTGTAATAGTAGTACAATAATTGTAACAGTAGTGGTGATGTAGTAATGTTATAATCATAGTTGAGTAATACAATAATTATAATAGTAATAGTGTAATAAACATAATATAATGATAACGATAAATAATAAGATGAGCCAAAAGTTGAAAGATGATATAAAGAATAAATAAAACTTGCACGAGAGTTTCTAATTGCAAGCTTACTTGTCTTAAAAAAGAGTGATTGATTTTTAAAAACGGATAGAAACTTTTGATTTACCCTCGCGTAGCATTAACGGAGACAAAAGGAAGAGAAACCAACGAGCCATAACGTTCGTTATATTGTCGTTCTAAGTTAACTTTCGAGGGGAACAAAGAAGATGAGATATTAGGTAAGAGGGATGAGAATTTGTTCAATTTTCTAACAACAAACGTTCGTTGTCGATGATTGTGAAAACGAAAAGATAAAAACCAAAAAGGAAAAAAGAACAATTTTAACAAAAAAAGAAAAAAAGAAAAAGAAATAGTATTAAAAGGGCCGAAAAGGGTCAGATATAAATTCTATGATAGAGGACTTGAATATAAAAAGAAAAAAAAAAAAAAAAGAAAAAAGAATAAAGTAGTTTCTTTCGAATCGTTTTTCCTTTCACGAGGCCAGTGAGCAAGCAAGCAAGCAAGCAAGCAAGAACGGAATGCCTTTTCAAGATAGAGCAACCGAGACTCCATTTTGAGAGGCGCGTTCACGGCTTACACAGAAAGCGAGAGAAAGAGAGAAAGAAAGAAAGAAAGAAGGAAAGAAAGAAAGAAAGAAAGAGAAAGAGAAAGAAAGAATAATTCCCTACAAAAACAACCTTGACACAATCAGCACACTAACGCTTCAAAACGAGGATTATGTCCCACGCTTCTCTTTGCGATATAGTGATTCAATCTGATCTAACACCAATACTACAGTACGTTGTATACTATAGTTTGAAAATTTATCATGTAGATATGTTTATAATATTATTAAAAAAATATTTTTTTTTTTAGAACATTCGTTATAAGTAATACAGTAATATGTTTAGCTATATTGTATAAGGTTGCGGCATAATTTTTTGGGTGTGCACAAAATTCCTAAGTCATTTTAAACAACATACTTATATTCTGCTATTATTATTATTATTATTATTATTATTACAATTATTACAATTATTTTATTATAATAAATGTATTATAAACTCTTCAAAATTTTTCAAATGAAATTGAACTTTTCTATTTTCTGAGCATAGGATTAAAGTATGTAAAACGTGTAATAAAAAAGAAGTTATGACTAGATTGGACAAGTGCGGATTGTATTAATAAAACAGTAAAATGTGGAAACCGATCAACATTGAAAGATGACTACCATTCTGTTGTTACGTAAGAAATATTGAAATTATTGCTTTAACTTCTAAAGACATTGGGGGCACCCGAAGAAATATTTGTTCAAGGATCAAGTTCGATCATTTCTCAATAGTTCTGCGCTAATCTATCAAAATTGTTTATATCGTTTTTAAATTTTACACAAAAATTTGGTATAAAAGCAAAAATACTAAAAGACGATGCGAAACGAGGTTGAAAATAGTTGTTGGTTAATCGCGATTGGCACTCAGCAGAGGAATTGACGGATGGTCGTTAGAAAGAGACAGACTGACAGATGGATGGATGGATGGATGGATGGATAGTAGATAGATAGAAAGAAAGAAAGAGAGAGAGGAAGAGAGAGAGAGAGAGAGAGAAACGTCGATATTCAATTACAGGCCATTTGACCCAAATATTTTGATCGGTTTAACGAACTCGGAAATCGACAAAAAACTAGTGGACAGGATCGGTTCTGCTTACTGGTGTTGCCGCCATCTTGCGAAACTTTTTTGGAAGAAGAGGGGGAAGAGAAAGAATAAAAAAATTACACGATATTTTATTCTATTACACATCGAGTAATTCTAAAATTATTGCAAACAAATTGACAAAAAAAAAATACATATTTGCATACGAATCAAATTCCTCGCTCAAGTTAACTCTACATTTATTCTGTTAAATAAATTAAATATACAACGGAACACACACTTTATACGAGCAAAAGAGAAAATTGAAAAAAAAAAAGAAAAGAAAAGAAAAGAAAAGAAAAGAAAAAAAAAGTGAAAAAATTGCAATGAAAGTATTAGAATTACGTGCCCATTCGAAATGTAACAATGCAGTCGCCTAAAAAAAATTAAGTGGTGTATTATAAACGTCCGAATAGAAGAACGGAACTTACAAACACAAACAACAAATCGTGTACGTGCGTTAGCATATATTTGAAAACGTTCGAATGAACAAACGAAATAATAAATCACAAAAGTTCGTGAAAATTGACTGGCAATAAAATAGAACAAATTAAAAATGAACAATGCGCCATTGGATCAATAATTATTTTCTTTTTTCTTCAGTCCGAATTTAAAGAAACACACAAGAAATCGAGCTATTCAAAAATGGCAGTGGCGTCGATGGTGGTGCGGTGGTGCTTATCGTACAACGGGGGGGATAAATATCACCATTTTTCTCTCTAAGATGAGTAAAAATGATTAATTTTTTTAATAAATTTTATTTTATTACTGCAATAATATTTACTATAATAAAATTTGTTTGTTAATACCATTAATTATATTACAACACTACCACTGCTGTAATAAAACAAAATTTTTGTTATAACTGTTCAAAAATTTCCCAGTAAATTTAATTATATATTATTCCACAAATTGAGAAAAAATAATGTGTAAATGTATTGGTATCCTTGAAGAGATTAATTTATTTTTGAGTATAGTTGTCTCGTCACTACTTTTCGAGCTGACGACGACAACGCTCATTAGGATATCCGTTCGGCTCTCAGCAGCCATTTTTCTCGCATGTAACATGTTTAAAGCCAGTATATCTCTTTATCAACATCGTTTGATTCATGTTCGTGCTCATGTAAGTATATATACATATATATATGTATGAATGTGTGTATACGCACATATATAAACTCAATGTGATAACTCTTGCAACTAGTTACTTTAAGACTAGCAGACTACTACTAACAGTAACAACAGTAGGACGATAACTACAGAATGAGACAAGAAGAAAGCTGGTACAAGGTGGGCCGAAAGTTCTAAGGTGATTTTAAAATTTAATTACTCCTCTTTCTTCGAGACTCGGTACGCTAATATCTTTAAATTATAAAAGATTTATTATGCTTGTAGCTTTACAATCATAACAAAAATTAGCCTAAATTGCCTTAAAACAGACTCATTAGTTTTCAAAACCTTCCAACAACTTTCGAGTCATCCTACATTTGTTGTCGAAGTAGAAAGTTCAAATCTAACGGTAAGAATTCTTTCTAATGTCGAAAGAAATCAAGTAAGGGGGAAAAAATAGGAGTTTCAAAATAAAAGAAAAAATATTTTTGTACTCGGTTGATAAGAAGCAAATCGCTGTTATCGACAAAGGTAATTGCCCATTAAACATTCTAATTAGAAAAGCAGATGTAGGGTTACGTTAACTAATTATATCGTTATATCCTGTATTAATTATTCACATTAGTAATATAAAAAGGCAAAATTGTTTTTTAAAATGTCTGAAAAATATCAATGAACACTGACATGAGAGTTCATTAAATTGTCGTTGAATGCACTTAACGACTTGGTATAACTGTGTTTTTTTGTTTTAGTTTATCGCTGTATGTGTAACGGGCTCTCAGTTGATGTTCGCTTTCGTTTAATTCTTTTACATCAGCTGATACAGTAAAAACCGTTTATGCATGTGTATTTCTGCTGTGTATGTAATGATATAAACGAAGTCATATTTTTAATATTTTTTTCTTCGAATTTTTTTTTATTTCCATATTTAATCAAGTTTAATTTTATAACAGGAAGCATCGTTCGGAAGTAAAAGCGATTCGATTATCATCATTAACGTTATTGGCATCGTCGTTAGGTTCTAACCAAACGTTGATCGTTCGTTCCAAAGAGGGAGAGAAGGAGAGGAAAGGGTAAGGAAGTAAAAAAAAATGTATGGAGAGAGCGTTAATGCAGAATTTAACGAAGGCTCCACAACCTGCTTTTAATTAATTAAAGCAGACGTGACGACGCCACTAGAATTGAAGCTCGAGTTCTCGTGAAGCACACAACGGACAACGACGACGATGCGTACACGCGACGTGTCCTCATCACGAATATTCGTGATGTCAAGAATGGTTCTAATTTCCATTTGGGTTGCTAACATATATTTTATATTTTTATCTTTTTAAAGGTCGCAAACCGAAAGGAATTTATTTTTTTTTTTTTTTATGAAGAAGTCGCAAAACAAAAATGAAATTTTGTTGTTTTCGTTATCAAAAGATTGCGAAAATAAATGATCAAACGTTTTTTGTAAAATCCACGTCGATCCTGATCATCGGATTCGTTTATATTCATTGTCATTCATGATTGGTCGATTGTGAATTATTTAAAAGCGCGGGTAATTTAAATATCAATAGTCGAGTATAGTTACGTGAAAATGATTGTTTTGTAGAAAGTAGAAACACGTGCGCTTACATTGATGGAGAAGAAGTAGAGTGTGGTAGTAGTCGTAGTGTAGTAATAATAAGAGCAGGAGTGGGAGGTTAAGCTATTTCGATAGTGGAGGTGGAAGAAAAATGACGAAAGCTAAGCGCAAGAAAAATACAATTCTATGAGTGAGATTAATAAAAAAGAAAAATATACTTCGCATATTGACAAAAACGCGAATGGACGACTTTGCAATAGTAAAAACCGAAGAAAAGAGATCACGTGTTACTCGATAAAAAAAAAAGATTAAAATGTTTGCAACCATTTAAAAAAAAAAGGTAAGAGCGACGCCATGAAATGCGAGTACGAGGCACATGGCACGTAGCCCACGAACCGAAACACGTCTTCGAACGAAAAAACTTCACGTTTCAACAAAAATTTGATTGTATTAATTTAAAATAATTCACAGGAAGGAAAAAAAAATATTTTCTAAAAGTTTTCCCCTAAAAAAAAAAAAGAAAAAAAAAGCAAATTCAATAAATTTTTAACTTGGTATACGAAAATGGAGACCGATAAAAAATACCGTTTATCGTTACTTGAAAAAACAAGAAATAAAAAAAAAATACGACCGTTTGCATACACAAGCTACTGATGTGAGAGAAAACGAGGAACACCGGTAAAAATAAAAGACCAAAACAAAAGGAGACAAAAAATTAAAAATGCGTGGAAGCACAGACACGAGTTTCGCGTTCTAAAGTATTCCCCACTCCTTGTTTTCTAACTACCCCCGCCATTTCTTGACACAAAGAAAAATCAAAAGAAAAATATGAAAACTTGGATAGTAATATCTTTAGTTTTAACTAATTTTTAATAAATTGTCTTCATTGTGAAGAATTTTTAGTATTATACACATGTACGTGTACACATAAAAGATTTAATCAAGAATATAGTACAGTGAAAGAATTAAAAGTTATTAAGAATAACGAATGAGAGTATAGATAAAGAAAGATAGATATTAAGATGAAGAAAAGAGGAAGAGAAAGAGAAAAAGAAAGAGAAGAAAGAAGAAAGGTTCATTAATTGTAGCACAGGCTGCTGCTGCTGCTGCTGCTGCTGTTGGTTGTATTGGTGACGTTGGTAGTAGTGTATGTAGAAGTGGTAGTGGAATGGTGGTAGGGGTATGTAGAGGGGGAGGAGCCGAGGTAGAGCGCGTTCGCGCGACGCCGTGAAAGCGACGGGTCGGTCGGGACTCTTTTGCGAAGGCCTTGTTGCCAGTTCTCTCTATCTCTCACGCAGTACGAACGATTCGTTCAAAAATCCACAATAATACAACAATGGAAATTCATTCGCTATAGGGTTGTCGCGCCAAATTTTTGTCAAAGTATTTCTTTTTATTTTTTTAGCTGAATTTATTTTTCTCCCCTCCCTTATCTTCTTTCATTTTCGTTTAATTTAATGTAATACATAAATTAGGTACAACTGTTGAGATCTGTTCGTAACAAAAGTTATTTAAAAAATTGAAAATAATACGGTATCAAAAAAAAAAAAAGGAGAAAGAAGCAGCGCGTGTAACGCCCTTATGCTAGACGATGGAATAACGGCAACGTCGAGAGCCGAGCGTCGATGAGTCGGCACGAAAATTCCGACGCAGGGAGAATGGGGAACTACTCTGCCCGCTTACTTGTTTGCTAGCTGGTTGGTTGGTTCATTTGACGCGCGCGCGTTTTTTTAATTTTTGAAATAACGAGAAATCAACCGCACAACAACAAAATGTACAAATAAAAAAATAAGATATATAGAATAGTATTTTTTACGTGTAAAAAAGAAAAGCCCTGGTCTTTTATAATGATAATAACAGAGAAGAATTGAATGTGGGAGTGAAACAGATAAATGAATGGATAGAGAAAACGAGAAAGAAAGAGCGACATCGTCCATCGATCACGAAACGTCCGAAGAGACGTCTGTTAGAAGAGCCACGTGACGTGCCTCTCTCCGGGTTGGTTGGACGAAGCGCGGTCACGGCTTTCGAACCGATCGTGCTATCTTCCTCCTAACCCCTCTTCGTTATTCCACCGCTCCCTTATTTTCTGTAACCAAACTACTCTCGCTGTAAAGTCTCGAGTCAGATTATAGTCGTCGATCAAAATGATACGAGAGGTAAATACGCTATCTAGGATCAAGTAGCAGTAACGACGACAACGACGACAACGACAACGACAACGACGACGACGACGACGACGACGACGACGACGACGACGACGACGACGACGACGACGACGACGACGACGACGACGACAACAGCAGCAACAGCAGCAGCAGGAGCAGAAACAGCAGGCAGGCAGACAAGGGGGATCGTGGTGGCGAACACGCACAGTTCGGTACGCGCTGGCAACTGGCGCGCCACGAGTTCATTGTCCCGTGCGTGCCCGCCGATGAAGCCCCTCAACCAAAAGGAGGGCCGGTGTGTCGGCTCTGTAAACTTGAGGCACTCGAAGAAATAGAGAATGCTGTTCGTCGGGAATAGGGGGAAGAGAAGGAAAAAAGAAAAGAGGGTTAATAAGAAAAAATAAGAAAGAAAAAAGAGATAAAGAGAGAAGTAGGGATACATAAGAGAGATGGAGAAAGAAAGAGACAGACAGAGATACAAGAGTCGTGTCATGACGGGTCGTCTTTGCAATTAACTTACCAATTATCCAACTTGATCAGTTCTTCTGGTTTTTTCGTCTTTCGTTCGGCCTTAAGCCTGAGCGCCTGCGGATACAATTTCAATACGTGCTCGAACTGATTTGCCGTACCCCTCGTAAAGAAAGCTGATGAATCTTTCGCGGAAGCCATTGTGATAACTAAGCTTCGTAGAACGGCCGTTAGGGCGCAGCGACAGCGCCTCCGAGTAGCGCACCCGTCTCCGTCGCTTCACTTCCTTCACGCCACAACTCTCTCTCTCTCTCTCCCTCCCTCCCTCTTGCCCTCTTCCTCTCTTCCTTCGACCTTATCTTTGTCTCCTACTATCTCTCCCCTTCTTCGCACGTAACGTCGGTGTTTGTCACACACCGTAATACGTCTCTCTCACTCTGCTGCTTATTCGCTTTCAACTCCAGAGCTGTGTTTACCGTCCTTCTCGCTCTCACGTTTCTCGATACTGTATCTCTCTCTCTCTCCTTCTGTCTTCTCTTTCTCTCTTTCGCGCTCGCACCTCCGTGCACACCAACCCTCCTCCCACCGCGGGAGAGGACCACGCGAGAAATCCTATTTTACCCTCTGCCTCGTTCAAATTCTCTCGGTTTCACCGGCGGCGGTGATACGCGACACACGCGTGGGACGCGTTCGCAAAGAGACACGCGCGCGCGCACACACACTGTATCGACGAGAAAAAGAGAGGACGTGACGACGACACCACCACGACAACTCTGCTACGACTGTTAAGACGGCGATGACGACGAATAAAGCACGTCAGCCGAACTTAACTTCGTTCTGTTTCGTTTAATTTCGTTTCCGTAGCCTTTGTGATAAATCCTCTTTTCTTTCCTCTCGTAGCAAGCTTTTCTTTCCTTTTTATTAAATAAAAATTCTTCTCAATCTCTACTTCCCTTTTCTGCTAACACAATACCTCGTTGTATCTTTTTTGCTTTCTACGTGTCTCTGCTTTTCGATCGGTTCTCTCGAATGCGCCTGTTCACCAAGCAAATAAGCGCACAATAACTCGATATCAAATACGTGTTCAAATAGAATAATATATCTTTGTCTCTCTTCTGATGATAGTCGTTATCATTTAACTAGACTTTAAAATGAGTAGCAAAGTCAAGTCAAATCTAGACGACGATGACGCGACGAGAGACAACTAACGACTACGAAGAGACGACGAGAACAACTAAACCGACACGAGGAGAGTGCACAGACACTGATGAGAGAGGAGGAACGCGCTAAGCTGATCAGGGTAGGTAGCGGAACGAAGTCTTGCGCGTACCCTAGTCAGGGAAAATCACCGTGGTTACAAACCAAGAGCTCGCCTTCGAACCTCGTTCGACTGTCCCGGGTGGGGAGTCGCGACTCGACGTCGCCAATAGGGAGCAGCACCGCTCGGCATGTTTCTCCCTCCTCCCACCGACTCTATCCTCCCTCTTTCCCTTTCTTTCCCCCCACCCCGACAACTCCAACACACCTCTCTCTCTCTTTCTGCTCCAGCTGTCGTCGCGTCCTTCCACCACTCTTTCCTTCCACTACCCCTACCACTCCCTACTTTATCTCTTTCTCTCTCTCTCTTCCTCTGTTATTTTAACCAAAAATTTTCGTTACTACTAAACTACTACTAGTAGACTACGCACGAACGTCCATGTAACATCACTTTGAAGAGGAAATAACTCTGGCGATAATACTAAACTGATACTCGATATTACCTTCTCAACAATTCTATGAACGTGCGCAGCGCAGCGCAAGCCTTGACGTTGGGCGACCTCAGTGGCCAGATTATAACGTTCTCTTCTCTTTTAGAAAACCTATTACTTTTATATTCAAATATCATTTTCTAAATTTATTTCATATATTATATTCGAAGGAATTAGATTTTTTGGTTGTATATATATTTTGCTTTAATTCCCTCGTGCATCCAATAGAAAAAGAGAGAGATAGACTATGTGTACGAAGAGCGCGTGCGAATCCCGGGCCGGATGTACGCGCGAAGTAACGTGTCGCCCTGATCCCCACTCTGGGGCTCCTCTCTTCGTATTTCCCCCACCATTCTCTGTAGCTCGACTCTCCTCTTTTTATCTTTCTCTCTCTCTCTTTCTGGTTCTCTCTCTATACTGTGTACGCACGCTCGAGAGAAACCGAGCGGCGTACTTCGATCGGTCGCCGCGGGGGACTACTCAGCCGCGTTCACTCTTCTAGGGGTGCGGAGCAATGTGGTGGAGGCTTCCTCTTCGTCCTATTTACTCTCTCGACGAGATCGTTCCATCGGTTGTGTACCCGCATCACCAGGACACTCCGTACCGACGCAACGTTGCTTTTTGCGTTAACAATTATTTCTTTCTTTCTCTCTCTCTCTCTTTTCTTTTTTATCTTTTTCTTATAAACGGAAACATTACAGCTGGCACATATATACAATATACAGCTCTCTTTATATATACGTAATACGTATATATGAATGTATATACCCCAGCACATATATGTGTATATCTACAGGAAGGACGACTCGCATACCACTCGTTTACTTGGCCTCCGATCTATGGCCGTATTTCAAAGCGAGCGACGAGAACGGATAACGAGAGTTAGAGAGAGAAAGAGACAGAGATATAGATAGAGGTCGAAGCTGCTTGCTGCTCGTTCGTTCGTTTCGAAAAACGGGAACGCGCCACAGCAGGCTACGCGCAGTGCCGATCGCTCGCTCGTTCTCTCCTTCGGTCGTTCCAACTTCGGTTATTTTCGGCCCTCTCCGGTCCCCCACTCTCGCACCACTCGCAAACTCTGGCATCGACGAGCCGACTCTCTCCCCGTATATCGTTCCACACTCCCTTCCAGCACGCCCCCTTTTCCTATCTATCTGTTTCTATCTCTTTCTCTCTTTCTCCTTTTACTGGTGGATAAGGATACACAACGTCGGCGACGGCGATGACGATGACGACGACGACGACGACGACGACGACGATGATGACCAAGAAATCGCACCTTTATTTCGCTACGAAACGTATTTCTCTTATCGTAGTATCCTTTTGACTCTGTTTTTCTAATTGTTTTTCAACCTTATTTTTCATCCTTTTTTCTTTCTTCTTTTTCTTCTTTTTTTTCCTCTTTTTCTACATTTCGTCGTTTATTTCCTTGCCTAGGCTAAAGCCGTTCAACGGCAATGCGCGTCAGCCGACTCTCGTCGATCCCATTGCCTTCGTCCAAGCCGAGATCGATATTAATACCGGCGGGGCTAGAACGTACCGTCGTCGTCATAATAGACTTATACTCTCTCTATCTCTCTTTTTCTCTTTCTTTCTATCTACCTATCTATCTATCTGTATGTTCCAATAACACCAAACAACAACAATAACGATCATTCTCTTACATCTACCTTTATACATACTTTAATTATTTTAATAGAAATTCTTTTCTCCTGACAGTAATACAAATAAAAATGATTATGAACTAGGCATATAAATCCCAAAATTTAGTTTAAATATTTTATTGTTTTGTATTTTTGTTTTTTTTTTGGACGATTAGATTTTACAAATCTTCTTTTACATTACACAAGTGTTAGTAGATGTTCTAAGCACGAGGGTTGATTCACGAAAGAGTTGCCGAAGTAAATTCTTGCATACATGCATAAAAAGTACTTTGAGTTTACTTGCTTGTACGCACGCATGCGCGTCAGTAGTCACATGACTTAATCCCTGCAAATGGGGTCGCGGAATGATCGACCCTCTCTCGGTCGCATTCTACTCGGAGCGTTTTTCAAAAAGTTATCGCTCTTTCGAAACATCTCACGCAGATAACGTAGTCTGATATAAACGGATGGCACGATTATTTCCAGACCGGATGTCAGGACCGTTGCGAAACGTGCGATTACTTACGGAATTTCTTATTAGTTAGTAAGACGCGTGATAGTATTCTCGCGGGATTTTCAACCATCGAAATATCCGCCGACCCTTCTTAAAGTTTCATTAATAAATTCTTCTTAAGATTAAAATTAATAGGTCCTTCGTTGAAAATGTTCTCGACTCTTATGAAAAATGAAAATGAGTAAAATTATTACAGTACTTTTTTTAACGATTAATATATTTTGAAAATTCTATGCATATCTTTATTTTGCAATATTTATATTATATAAAATACATTTGTAAATATATATTATAACTATAAGGTTTTCTGAAGCATTTGAAAGGATCAACTGAATCGATCGTCAGTAAGTCTGTCGCGCGAATAAATGTATTATACAATGTTTCGAAGGACATGGAGTGCATATCGTTTAAACGCATGCGCAAAAATGGGATGCGCGCTTGTCGGACATTATAATTGGTCGTTCGCTCGCATTTAACGTGAAAAAACAGAAGAGTGTCGTCGGTGGTGCGATACGTAGCAAGTATCGTCTCGCTTTGGTCTATAGTCCAGCTTATTGTTAGTATTGCTACTGATCTACTACATCTTTATTTTATTACTCACACTAGTATTGCTATTGTGTAACTGTAGTACACAGTTACTGGACTACTACATCTTTATATTACTACACTACTACTTTACATTTTTATCTACCATAGCGCACTAACATTACTACTACTCTTATAGCTGCTATCACACAGTTACTGAACTACACAGTTTTATTTTACTACCACAACTTTACTACCATTACTGCTACTACATCGCTACTACTTTTGTGTTTGCTAACGTCGGCATACACCAACACATACATATATGTACGCTACGTCAGCATACACTACCACCACAGCAGCATCGCTGTCGCCCATTACGGCTGCTCGATGCAGCCAAGAGCGAACAGGCAGGCCTGTACGTAGTATACTCGTGGAAAGTACCGAACGTGCTGCCGGCTTATTCCTCAGTAACTTTCCATCGTATCGAGCGTAAACGAAGAAAGTTTTACCAAAGCAATGCGACAAAAATAGGAAAAATCATAAGAACTATATGGATATATTTTTTTATTACTTTTCTTTCTTTTTCTTTTATAATATATCTGATTAATTATTTTACTTTTTTTTTTTTATTATCCGCCAGGCAAATATAACGTCCCAACGTGTAGATGTTATTCATTGAGTTACAAAGTAGAGAAACTATTAAACAATTTAAAATTGTCTACAGTTCTTTTCAAAATCCTAAGCTTTGAACAGTATTAAAAACTGTCCCGGTATATCTATCTAAAGAATAACAGGAAAAGGTAAACGAATGGAAGACACTAAAGGATGAATTGTTAGGTTAGAAAGTTTTAAGCTCAATGGGTCTGCCTGTATAGTATGCTTACAATTGTTCCTCTTGCTTGCTAAGTAGATGGCGCTAGATGCGCACGATTAATGGTGGGGATCTTAATAGCAGATGGCATTCATTTTCATTGCTTTATTCCATCGTTTTCTAGGGATGAAGGTTATTTTTTTTTAAATTATTTATTCAAGGAAAAGAAAAGAATTGTACGATTGTTGTCAAAGACATAAATCAAAGAACAACACTGTCCAATTCTATTTTAAAGACATTAAGCGTCCTTAAAAGAGTAGAATAGAGAATTATCAGAGAATACCCGATTTCGAAGTTTCGAAAAAAATTACCTGCAGGAAAAGGAAAGGCCAAAGGAGGGCACGTAAAGGAAGAGAAGGTAAGGATAGGGGATAGGAAGAGGGGACGGGAACTTGGTTTTCCTCTCGAGCCGATACTACTAGTGTTGCTGTTGCTGTTACTGCTGCTGCTGCTTACCGAGCAGGCCGAACCGGGCAGACGGCCATAAGCCTCTCAATATGGCCGCCGAGACTCACCGTTATGCCGTAGAGAGCATCGTCGAACGGAGCCCTCGTGCCCCTTATACAAAAGAGAGAGGCCGGACCCCCTCTGTCCCTCGAGCGTTTGAAATTCAACCCCAACACACTGTTGGCCGCTCTGCTGCTGCTGTTTCTGCTCTTGCAGGGTTGCCAGATTGCCAGATTGTCAGGACACGCAGTGGTATTGGCTTGAGCTGTTATGTATATATATATACATAATGTGTATATACATTTATACATAGTATATATATTTCTATAATATGTACGTGTATATAAGCGTACACCAATAATAACCTAATCTCACGTACAACCGAAAAACGTCGGCTTGGACTGTGTGTTATCGGTCATGGTAAACCGCAGACTACTGTGGTACTACTCTAAACCATGGAGAATCCATGGTTACGAGACATTATTTTATTTTTCCTCCCATTTTTTGTTAATCTAAGGGACTGATTCGTTGTCACGTTTCGACTGTATATCCAACAATTTTTTTGATTATTTTTCTAATTGTTGTTTAGCCTTATCGGGGGTTTTTCTTAAAATTACTTTTGTGAAGATTATTTAAATGAACTAATAATAAAGACCATTGCTAATACGAATATTATATATAAATATTATTAAACACTTTGGTGTGTTGCTTTTTAAAGAGAGATCTATAGTTCGTTAATTATCCATTGTCAGCAACAGGTCGACCTCGACATCTACGACGACCTCGTTCAGAAGTTCGACCACGCTTGATGAAACACTATCAAAATAATTTAAATAATATTAATATATGGTTTCTCTCTAAAGTCATATGAACATTTGTTTTCTTACATTTTAAATCACTAATAGTAAAGTATTTAAAAAATTCATATCCAAATTAATTTTCTTAAAATTTGTAACATTTGTACAAAATGTTTCCAAATTCATAATTTTTCAAACATTGATATTTCAATTAGTAAAATAATCAATCGGACCTTCAGTAATAATTAGTAAATACTATTTCAAAGTGATTGACCCTCGTTATGGGTTTTTAATTCTCACCTCCCCCTTTTCTCCTCATATCACGTATATATTTACATACATATTACGTAACGCCGATCGATAGCTCGTCCCATTTCAAGCAAATTAACTAAAAAAGAACGTTAACTCTTAAACAAAAAAGTAACATTTGCTTACGTAAGATCCCCAACTCATAAACACATGCAAACACATGTACTTTATATACCACTTACATTCCCCATTTTTATTGCTATATCACAAACATTTCTCACCATATTTAACTGTGGGAATTTTTCACCATACATGTATACCTAATTCGAAATTGGCGCATTTTATAAAATATCACGGCGCGACGGATTGAAAAAAGTTGAGATCTATAACGAGTAATTTTTTAAAAATATCCTCAGCATCAGCCTGTTTCTTTTTTTTTTATCTAAACAATAGAAACATAAGACGAGGAAGAAGAAGAGGAAGAAAAAGAAATGCAAAAGAAATCTAGAAATAGAAAAGATAGTAAAAGGGATAATTTAGATGATTGAATGACAATGATAGAAGTTGAGAACTCGTTCTTTCTTCCGCGAATATCTTTGCTTTCAACGCGAGGAACACGTGCTTCGAATGTTTTCTGCTATATGGCATTGTCGAGAAGTTGACATGTGGGCCACACGAAGCGACGACGATACAACACAACAACAAACAACACAACGATGAAGAAGACGATGACGATGACGACGACGACGACGACAACGACAATGTGGTAAAGAAACATACGAGGACACTAAACGAATAAGTGAAAAAGAGATAAATGCGTAAAGTCAGAGAGCAAGAAAGAGAGAAAGAGATAGAAAGAGCTTGGACTTTACCGTGAGCCAATCCAAGCTGTGACCTTGAGGAGCTCTAGAAAGAGAGATATATTTAGTCGTGAGCGGATCGAGTTGGCTGCCGCCATAGCTTGTGTGCCTACTCCTTTTGCATTAGTATAATATATATGTGTATGTGTAGTAGTAGCAGCGTGTAACTGACATGAGCTGTGGTTTAACTGTGGCTTGTGTGCTTGATTCTATTGCATTAGTATGTGTACGTACTTGTGTGGATTTGTGTGCGCAAATAGCGTGTAACTAAACTGTACTATAGTTGTAGCTGTAGCTGCTGTTGCTGTAGTCACTGGGTTGGTACTTTCTATATCTATGTAGTACTTTTTCTTTCTTTCTCTCTTTTTCTTCTATTCTCTTCTCTTTCTATATACAAGTTCTAACTTCTCAAGAGTCCCTATTTCTCTCTTTTTCTTTAGAACGTAGAACCTCCGTACTAAACGTGAATAATAACTTTGGAACAACCGCTAGATGTGTTTTTCAGGAGGCACGCTTCCGTGAATATAGGATATCTGTGTTTATGTATGTTTGTGTGCGCTACGTGACACGTGAGATTGAAATATATAGCTAGGTGTACGTAAATATATATATATATATACGGTTGGTGTGAGAAAAAGTTTCATTTTTGAATATTTGATGTTAGTAATTAAAGAAATATCACAGTTTGTATAGAAATATTTTGTAGAGATACCGAATTTTGAAAATGTTTCGCAATTTTTAGTGCATATAGATATATGTGTGTATGTTTGTTATCAAAGTTCTTTTTCCTTAAAACTTGTAGTTAATTTAAATGGAGATTCGAATTTTACGTTAATAAACATACCGGTTCCATTATTTAGTAGATAAATCTGTCGGCCATGTTTGTTTCATAAAATTTCAATAACCAACCCGCGAAATTCCAAAAACGAGAGAGACTCGACGAGGACATTCTAAAGTAGACAACTAGTTTACCACTACCCAGTGTTCACTGTCTTCTTTTCTTAATCTTCCTTCGAACGAAGTGCAAATGACATTCCGGAATTCTGCACGGTCAAGTTTAATATATTGCTTGACCGGTCACGTGCATACTCCTGTGTTTTCATGTGCATCCAATTTACATCTGTAATTATTCAATTTTATATTTATTTAAGTCATTATCATACAAAAAAAATAGCTCAAAAATTTTTGTATAATTAATTAAATTGATTTATCAATTATATTCTTTTGATTCCTCTTCTTGAATATCCAGTCTTTCGTAAATGGGATTGAAATTTGACGAATTAAGCTTGCAATTGTATATTCTGGGAAACAAATTAGCCCCGAAATGATTGACAAAGAGAAACTGATTTTTAAAATGAGCTACGAATTTTGGATACATCTAAAAATTATTGACCAACTTCGTAATATTTGATTAATTTAGGTATTACCAATTTTCATGAAAAAAAATTTGTAATATTTTCATAAAACAATTATAATTGAATTATTAACTTGGCCGATCAAAGAAACGCGTTACCTTTACTATGTATTTGGCTTTTAGAAAAGGTCAACGATATGTTAAACGAACAACCCAGTGACAAGAGAAACCTAACAGCAGTTCTCCTTGGTTGCTTTTGAAATACAACGACGATGAGGACGATGACGACAATGACAACGAGTCATGGGATACTCAAACTTACTCGGCCCAATTTCCGTGAAGCTCTCAAGCGTTACGAGGCCACTGGGCATTCCTAAATTACAGTTGGTACTTCCGCCACCTAGTATCTACGCTGTTAATCTACAGTATGTTCCATGAACTCGACGTAAGTGTGTTTCATTTTACTATCTATCGAGGAAAAATACAGGAAACCTAGAGATGAGAATATTGTCGAGCTTAGATATACGTAAATGGAATTGAATTACAATTTTTTTTATCTTAATATTAAAACATAGTATATATTTCTGATGGAAAAGTATATTTTTTAATTGAACATAATGCAAACCAAGATTAGAAAATTTTACTGCATGGGTATGACAATCAATAAAATCTGGCACTTAAAATTATTTGCTACTTAAAAGTTACATGATCACCTGCAATCTTACTAGGTTCTTGTTTCACTGTAATATCAATTATTTTTGCCATTTTCTATCATACCATATCGTTTAGTTCGAAAATTATATAGTAAACTCTTATTCGAGGTAAGAAGTAGTATATATTAGAATTGTTATTTATTAAAAACTTAAAAGTATCTCGAGAGTCAAATAATAATTAATTACACTAATATTTTCGAAATATTAATCAACCTTATAAAAAAAAGAAACAAACAAATGACTTATAAGCTCATTGAAAATTTTTCATAATTCAGTTCTGTTTTTCTTTTTTAATTAAAAATAATTAATTGTTAAATTTTCGCAGGATATTATTTTTCTTTCTTAAATTTTTTGAAATATGAATGACCTTTTCCTCTTTGTTCTTATTTAAGCTCTTCCAATATGGAGTTTCATAGTATCCTTTAAAATTGATCTGCAAAATATCGGATAATCCGCATCGCGATTTTCCGAACCATTGATACACGGCTCGACGTAGAAAGGAGAACGGAGGAACGAGTGGGTGTGAGTTTCCGTTTAACCCTTTACACACGCGTTACACATGATATGGCACGCGGTGAAGTGAGTCCCACGGAAGAGAAACGACGAGGACGATGACGACGATGACGACGATGACGACGATGACGACGACGACGACGACGACAACCGACACGGCGGGTCTTTTTAAATCTCATCTATGTAACACTACGAGATATTTTAATTAAAATCTATCCTTTTATCTCTCTCTCTCTCTCTCTTTAACACGTAAATTCAAACCATTTTTCAGAATAAATTTAATTCGTTAACATGAAACAGGCTATTTGAAAAAGGAACGAAAAAATTCTCGAAAGAAAAAGAACAAGAATTAAATTATTTAAACACGTATGAACAAAATATTTAAAAATAATACGCGTACGGAGTAAAAGGTCTTGAACCTATTGAAGAAATAATTTTGTTTTTCTCGATCATAAATTAACGTTTGTTTTTCTATGTTGTATCAAAACTTTTGGAATGGATTAGGCTTTAAACTATTCAACCAACTCTCGTAATTATTTATTTGCTTGAATGATCATAAATTAAAGATGAATTAATTGAAATGAAACGGCACGTATATGTAAAAGAAAAGAAATTTACGAATAAAAGTATTTGCAATAATAACAAAATATTTATTTAAATAATAATAGCTTTTTTACTTGTATAAAAATAATTTAGTTATGGATAAATGAATTAATAGCTACGCCTATAATAAAAATAAAATTATCGATGAGCGATTTGAAATAAAATAATAAATTATAAAAAAAAAACTTGATAAATCGTAATAAAAAAAGAAAGAAAATGAAGATATGATTGGATGCCCGTAACAAAGAACATTTTTATTCGTGATAGGAGGTACGGCCCTGATGTGGCGAAGGGGACCTCCGAGAGATCGATATCTTGACTTTCCATTGCGCGAGCGTTGGGAACTCGTAAAAGTTGAAAATTCAGGTAGTCGTATAGGATTATACAGGGTAAACCTAAAGTTTCTGCCAATAATTCTTGTCATTTTCAAAATTAACTGTTTTTTTTTCCTGACTTTCTAAATTGAAAACTTTTTGTCGACAGTTTAAAAGAACGATCATAGCTTGTAAAATTACAGGTCAGAGTATAAGCCCAAGTCACAGGGGCCTAAGAGAAAAATTTGAAACAACGAATTAATTAATTTTTTAAATTATCTAAGAAATTTTGGCCCACCCAGTACCTGGAATATTATTTCTTTCTCTCTTGTTTTCTCTCTGTTTTTCTATCTCTTTTTGTTTCATCTCTTTCTTATTCATTTAAAGCTGAAGATTCTAAGATACCCACGTATATTACGTATTTATTAGTCACGTAAGTCCGCTGTGCGTCACGTTTACTTCTCTTCATTCCAGCCTTGGCAATCTCTCTTAAGTTCTTTTGGCTCGTATTAGTTTCTTCTTTAAGCTACGAATTCCAAAAATTTGATTTCGAAAAGAACTTCAAGGTGAGTCAGCGGCCATTTTTAAGAAGAACGAACATTATTCCAAGGAATTCATTTGAAATTATTTTCATAGAAATTTTAATTACGACGTTAGATTATACCTCTTAATCAAATTTATTTCTTAACAATACGTCATAGTATTAAAAAATATATTGTTACGATTGGAAAATAAACATTCGTTGTTTAAGAAAAATAACAGGCGAATGTGAAAATGTATTAACTTGAAATCCGAACAAACGTTTCTATTAAATATAAGTAAAATTTGTTTATCTCAGAAAATAAACAATAAAAATAATTTATTTTAAGCGAATATAGAGAATTTGTTTGAATGTTTTCATTTTCTTTCTATCCAAGATTCTATTAAAATTTCTCGCGTAGGACTGAGGAAGGATTCATGAAAATTTATTTCGATTGATTTCGGGAGAGCGTGAAAGAAGTTCAAAGGTGTCCCTAGTGTTTTCGAAAAATCTGTCCGATAGAAAGCAACACAGGAGAGCGTGGACGGGCCGATGCAACAGGCGGCCGAAGGTTCCGTTCTTTTACGAGCGAAAGAGAAAGCAAGAGAAACGTATATTCCGAGAGTGAGAGTGAAAAACTCTGGGGGGTAGGACGAACGAACGGATACTCGAATGAATATAGAGAGAAAAAGAGATGGAATACGAAAACGAGAGAGAAATAGAGAGAGAGAGAGAGAGAGAGAGAGATGATATACGAAAACGAGAGAACGAGAAAGAGAGAAAATGGGAAAAGGGAGAGATGGTCCAGTAATTTTACAAAGGCGGGAAATTCAAATTCATTTTTATTATCCAAATTAATTCAACATCTACTTACTTTTCTTTTTAGGAAAATTAAAACATTTATCATAAAATTAAATAGACATTTTATACGTTTGATAATCAAGGTATTAGAAAATATTGTCGATAAGTTACTAATATCTATCATAATGTCTCTCTCCTCTCTCTAATATTGGCAATTGAAATTTATTACTTCCATCATATTGAAATAATCAAATTTATCATACGTTTCATTTACATTTGAAAATCATTTCAAGAAGATACTAACATTTATCGCGACTTCTAACATACACATACATTTAAATAATATCTTTCATCTTTAAAAATTAATCCAGTTCGATCACAGGTAAATTTGTTATAAATTATTTCATTTATTTAAAACAACAATATCTCGAAGCTTATATATAATATACTCTTATCTCGAATGAACAATATCGTCAGAGTCGAAACTCAAATAGAACGTTGAACATAATGAAAAGGAAAAAATGAAAAATGTAAACGTTAAAGAGGTTAATAGTCTGCACAAGAAAGGTAAACAAATCGGTCGGTCTATGAATGACAGAGTTGAGTAGAAAGAGAAAGAGTGATAAAAAGAGATAGATAAAAAGAGAAAAAGAGAGAGAGAAAGAAAGAAACCGAGAAAGAGAGAGAGAGAGAGAGAGAGAGATGGGGAAGGAGAAGGAGAAGGAGACTACTCGCGGCCGATGCCGTATTTACTTACCGTATGATTGTCATTCATGCATTGTGAATCACGGACTTTATTTTTAGAAGTCGTCTGAATGAAAGTGGAGTAGCCTCGTAGTAGAAATAGTAGTAGTAGTAGTAGTAGTAGTAGTAGTAGTAGTATTATAATGTTGGTTTGGTGGGAGGAAGAAGAGAAAAGGTGGAAGAGGAGGAGGAGGAGAGTACCAGCAGTAGTACCAGCTGCAGTAGTAATAGTAGTAGTGTAGTAGTAGTAGAAGTAATAGTAGTAGTAGTGTAGTTGTAGTAGTAGTGGTGGTGGTAGTAGGGGAAGTTAAAGAGAAAGAGAAAGAGAAAGCTTGAAAGAGAGAGAGAGAGAGAGAGGGAGAGAGAGAGAGAGAGAGAGAGAAAGAAATGAGAAAGAGTAAGCAAGGAGTGTAAGTAGTGGGGGAAGCGAGAAGGGAAAGGGTGGTGTTGTTGAACGTGGATAGATAGACGGATAGTTGTAACGGAGACAGCATCTACTAAAAAGAGGGAAGGATAAAAAGTTCGGGAGGGATAGGTTGGGGGGGGGGGGGGATGGTCGAGGGAGAGAAAAAAGAAGACGTTACCATCGATCTCGGTAAAATCGCGAATATATACACACACACACACACCCACACATACACATGTCCATGCAGAGACCAGAAAGAATGAAAGAAAAAGATGGAGGATACTTGGTCGCACGTGCGACTCATCCCTCGTCCTGTTCCCCCTTTTAGCACGATTTTCCCACTCTCTCTCTCTATCTCTATCTTTATCTCTCTCTAACTCTCACCCTGTTCTCTTGCATCAGCATCATCCCCACCCACCCTCCCTTTTGGAAAGATAAAGAGAGATAGATCGGGAGAAAGAGAAAGAGAAAGAGAAAGAGAGAGAGGACACGTAGGACATGGTCTCTCACGCACGTGCGCACTCTGACGTTTACCTATATCCCTACGAGTAACTCGCGACATGGAAGTCGAAAGATGGAAAGAGAAAGATAGATAGGTGCATGCATAGAGAATGAGAGAGAGAGAAAGAGAGAGAGAGAGAGTGAGTAAGAGGGAGAGAAAGAGGACGCCGACAGATTTAGAGTGGGAGAAACGCGAAAGGAAAGGGAGAGAGAGGGTGTATACCAGTCACTCTGACTGAATAGTGTGTAAAGAATGAATGAGTGAGTGAGATAGACGTAGATAGAGGGAGAGAGAGAGATAGAATGAGGAAGAGGAAGAAAGAGGGAAACGCGTATGCAGAGGCGCGCTCGAACGACGATCCAATAAATACAAGGATCGTTGACCGAGGTGTACGACACGACGACGACGACGACGACGACGACGACGACGACGACGACGACGACAACGACAAGCCCGCGTGGTGGACGCACAGTTCAACGTCACCAACCAACCAAGTACTCTACTACGATGTTTACGGTTTAATTCGAGATACTCGAAATGTCACGTGTTCGGCTTCCTTCCTTCATAGACGCGCACTCTCTTTTACATGCGATAAGGATGCACGCGCGCACCTCTCTAACGCCTCTCTCTCTCTCTCTCTTTTATGCAAACGACACATCATATGTATATATATATGTGTGTGTGTGGGTAATAATAGGTATATCTAATATGCATACATTTGTTAAGTATGTATGTATGTATGTATATATATATATATATATATATTATGATGATTGAACGCACATGGATCAGATAGTAAGAGAGAGAGAGAGAGAGAATGAAACGATTTGTAGTATGTGGGGGTGGTGAGATATGAAAATAAACAAGATGGCGACCCTGTTTAAACTATAAGTGGGGGTCTTGGACTCTTTGATGGATACGAAATGACTCACGTTATCATTTTCTTTTCCCTATCTTTCTCTCTTTCTTTTTCTCATTATTGCATCCGAATCTAACCACGTGGTGAATGGAACACAAATGAGGAAGTGGGAAAGGTGGTAGTAGTGGTGGTGATGGAGGTGGAGGAAAAGGAACGAATGGGCTCTCTCTCTCTCTCTCTCTCTCTCTCTCTCTCTGTTTCTGTCTGTTGCCTATCTCTTTCTCTCTCTCTCTCTCTCTCTCTCTCTCTTCGTCGAGAATGAGAAAGAGAAAGACAATGTTATCTGAAGCGGATTACATCGAACAACCTTGACCCAGGAAGAAGCTTTATCGAGCTCGCAAACAAAACGTCCAACGTTGTCACATTGAAAGATCTTGTGGGTGGTTTATATTCGTGCATATTGGATGCATATTGGGTGTATAAAAAGTAGAGATCTTTGATTTTCTAAGTAACATTTGAAAGGTGGAATTTTTAACTGGTATGGGGATGTTCGAATGTATTCATATTTTTAAAGGGAAAGTCATTTTATTTCTTTTGAAAGTTTTCGTGTAATATAAAAGGATAATTTCTGATCGATATCGTACAAGGAATTTTTGATTCGAATAGTTTGGAAATATTAAGTGTCTAATTGTCTAACAATAAGTTTATATATGTAAACAAATTTCTATATTTCGATGTATGTAAAGAAAGGGAAAGGTGTCATTGAACTAGTGAGAAAGAGAGAGAGAGAGAGATTCAGAAATGAAAGATGAGAAAAGAGGTCGGGTATGATGATGTAAAGCAAAAGTCATATCTCATATGTAATTGCAAGTTATGTCGAAGTCGTGTCACGTTTTGATTCTCTCATTGCTGAATGTAGAAATAAGTAGTTTCGCGGTCTAGGTCGATTCGTTGAGAAAGAAAAGATTGCATTGGCTCATATTGTCACATTTATCGTGCTTTTCAAATGTTGCATTCACAGTTTCAATGACGAAGTTTCATAGAAATTGGAACGTGTATTATGTACGTGTAGTTTGCATCTAATTTGTTTTTGCTAATAATTACAAAATTGTATATGCATAATATATATTTCTTTTTTCGTCTATCCTAATACTACTATTCGAAATTTGATCTCTTTGAATCACTTTTAACCCATTACTAATTAGTATAAAATTCAATGAGATAGAATGCGTAGGAAAAAAAGGAAAGGAAAAAATAGAAAATTTGGCGCAGCTTTTGGTAAAAGCAATGATTAAACGGCATAAAACTGGATTTCGATGTACCGACAGATAAGCCCTTAAAAGTCCTTTTATATTCCCTAGCGCAGCTGCGATTTGTATCACAGCTCGCGGTCGTATTTGTGCAACCGAACGAACGTGAAATTAATTGCCGGCTGATATTTGGGCACGTTCGATGCACCCATGAGACGAATAGCCTCGTCAGTATACACCATTTTGGTACATATACATATACATATACATACTTGCATATATATATATGTAAATTGCCTGGCTACATATACAAAAATTCAATAGCTGAAATACTCGGGGGCTGACCATTCTGTTTCAAATAAAAAGAGTCATCTCTCTTTTCCATCTCTTGTGTGCAGCATGATTCAAAAATCAGTGAATATTCTCTATCAGTAATGATTGTACCGCCTGCAAAGTTATAAATTATTAAGCTTCGTATTCACGAATTTAAACGTTCGATTGGATTATAAGAGTGTATATCTGTGTGCAAAAGAGATAATGAGTTATCTGATTTTCATTTTATATGATTTAACTGTTACGATAATTGTACATATGCGCATATATGTACATATATGTCAAATTTATCGGTATATTGAAAATATATAGGATATCAGTTTTATCGTTACTGCATATGTATACATAAAACATTTTACGTTAAAAAATCAAAAAGAAAGCTCCTTGCCAAATATTGACAACTAAATGACACGAAGAAAACATCTTTGTTCCATTTTTATCGAATTCAAATAAACGTGGTCGATATTCCCGCGCGGATGAAATTGTAGATTGGTCCGAAATTCCATCATGGCCGCTCACGTATCTCTTCCGAATATTTTATTAACAAAGTATAACCGAGTTTCGAATAAACGGTGTACAGTGTCGTAAAATTTTGTAGAAAGAGCTTTTATCTTTGTTATGCTCAAACTTGATCAGTGTATTTATCGTACGAGAATGGATATAGGATATGATCGATAATCTATAAATATAAATTCTTGCGTGTTAATCGTTCCTATAGGAGTTTAATTTTCTCTTTCTATTTTGTAAATTTTATCGGATAATAATATGTACTTTTTAGATAAAAACAAAAGCAATTAGAATGCTTTGTTCACGTGCCTTGAAATTTTGTTTAAATTGTTTGAATAGTGAAATTTGTCTAATGCCGGCCATATTGTAAAAAATCTTCGTTAAACACATCTCGAGTTTTTCTATCGTTCTTATCAATCATTGAAATTAGAAATATCTATTTTGATTATTTGAAAATGAAAAAGAAAAAGTGAACTTTTTTAGATAACATTATCGACAAAATTAAAGAAAGAAAACAATTAATGTGGAAAATAATCGACATGTCTCACTTTGAAATTCTTTGACAAGTAAACATATATTCATGATATAAACGTATATTCATGATACGTTAGTGGAAGTGACACCAGATGGAGAACTGAAATTGAGATGCAGGCGAGATCGAGTTCCCGGTCTCGTATTCTGGATTCTGGTTTCTCTCGCGAGAAGGCAGAAAGAGAGAGAGAGAGAGAGAGAGAGACCGAGAGAGCAAGAAAGAAAGAAAGAGACCAGACCGAGATTTCAAGTAGAATATCATTGGTCGTTCCACTGGGCGAAATGTTATCTTGCGCGTTACAAACGGCCTGCATTTTAACAGAAACCTTGGGATCTTCTCTACACAAGAGAGGATAAGATAAGAGTATGTGGGATTGGGTAACGTTTTCTTCTCTTTTTAACAATATCGATTAAACTGACATCAACTTTTTCATTAATTTTCATTAAATTCATAAATGAAATCGTCAACGAAATCGTTCATTAAATTATATTGATATTTTAAATATTTGAAAATAAATTTTGAAATAACTTATATGTAGATAATAATATTGAAGTGTTCTTTGATCAAGAAATTCAATGACATGAAATAATCTTACATATATATATATGTATATATAGTCAGCATGTCACCATTGCGACACCTAGCCGTCGATAGTGATGTTTTGCACGACGGTAATCTTCTTGGATCGGCGAAAACAAATGCTGACGTTTAGAGAATATACTATTGATACATGCTGCAACAAATCCGTCCACTTTTAATTGCCGATCGTATCGATTTCACGATTTCTTCTTAAAAAATAAATATAAGAAAAAAATATAAGTGACTTTACTTCAAAGCTATAACTTCATATAATCTTATCTCATTTATCTTATTATTATTTTACTATTTAGTAACATTCTCGTGTTAAGAAAATCTTTGATAAAACTTTCAAAGTTAAGAATTAATTAAAAATTGCTAGGTGTACAAATGCTTTCTAAAGTATATCTAAGCTTTTCTAGAAAATCTTTACTCAACATTTTTCCCCTATGTGAGTAAAAATCTAACTTAAGAAAAATTGAATTTTCCTTTGCTCACATAACGTACATATTTAGTATCGTCTAAACGTACGATAACGCGTAGGCGCATGCGCGGATGACTGTATGCTTGGTCGAGCCACGCAAAATGTTCCACTCGCAAGCTGGACTTTCAACGGCGTATCACCGACCATACTCGAAGTTAACTCACCATGAAAAGATTTCAATTTATCTAAGATTAAAAGAAAATTCTTTAGAGAAAGAGAGAGACTCTTTAAACACAACTAAATATTTCTAGGTTAGAAACTTCAGTATTATATAAAGGAAGGACGCAGTGATTCTCAAACGAATTTATTTGACAAACCTATCGAAGACTTCTATATTATCAAAAGTTTCGTATTATTTTTCTAGCGATGACAAATCCTAGAAATAAAAAAATCAATTTATTCGATTAAGAACTTAAAGATAATATAAAGAAAAATGCATCGAGACTCTCAAACGAATTTATATGAAATAACTACTTAAAATTTTGTTTAACTCTTCCTCTAATATGGACAAATTCTAGAAACAAGGAAAAAATTTTCTAGGTTAGAAAATTACAAAATTTTCTTTCCAAAAAGAATATCAATGACTCTAATATATATTAATATGATTAAACTATAGAAATGTTTAGCTGTTATATCACAGAGGTATTGAATCATTGTCAAACGACGACGACAATAATGACGCCAAAGACGAGGACAATGAGGAAAAGATAGAAAAGACTAGTAAAGCTTCGCGGTTTACGCTAATGAAGCAGAGCATCAGCGAGCCTTTATGGTGGTTTATACGCTTACGTCATCAAATCCATCGGTTTCGGCCTCGAGCAAGCGAACAAGCGAGGAAGCGAACGCCTCGAGCGCACTCTCGCGGCAGATAGGGGGAAACAGTGGAGTGGTTATGCCAACCGTGTCCCTCGAAGCAGCAGGCAGCAGCTGACGTGTGTTCTTTTCGAGAACGATAAAGGATGACGCACGAGTTACCCAGGAAACGTGCTTTAGGAAAATCGTTTCGAACGTCTGATTCGTTGTCGTTTTCAAACGTAAAATATGAACAACGTTAAATTATACGCTTTATTTTTTTTTCTACAGGAATTTAGTCGACGACGACGCCATGATGAATTTTCGAAATGATTTATTAAAAATATATTTCTTTTTTTTTATTATCTATTTTTTACTTATGTAACTGAGTATTTAATAAAAATGCAACACCGAGTTGAAGTCTATAAACTTATTTTTCATGGCCGTTCTTACCGTCGAAACATACATACATATATTATATATGTGTATATATATGTATATATAACTTACACATATACTATATACATAGATGTATAGTTTATTCTGACACATGAGTAGTATATTATCTGTATTTGAAAATTAAATGAACCTGACTCTGACTACTGACTATGAAAACGAACTTACCGCAAAATGCTGGTCCATGTCAAACGAAATTTGTCAAACGACAATTAAGTTTCTTTCTCCTTTTTTTTCCGAATAATTCAAACCAATTGTCATCCGAAACAAAATATATATATTATTAACCAATTCGGTCATATATTAATCTCAATATTCTAAATAGCTTTACACAAGTATGTACTAGAAGAGCAGTGATCATTGGATAAATTACTACATAATTATATCGAACCTTATTTTATTTAGCATCGCACCTGCCCTACTCAACCGATTCTGTATTTTTCCCTCCCTCTTTCCGTCCCTCCATCTTCCCTCACGCAGGTGTTTAGATTACGGAAAAATGCTCCTCTTGTGATGATATTCTTATTGCAGCTACAAGATAAGTAACTTTTTGTGTAAAATAACAAAATATTCTTACTTATTTTTGTTTCTTTTCCCTTTTGTCATATAAAAATTTGTACAAATAAATTTTACCATTTTGAGCATAGCCTAGTTACTGGCAGGATCTTTCATTTTTCTTTTATATAAATTCATTGTAGAAATAATATTAAAAGAATTTTGTTGTTTTCTAACAACACGCGAACTTACTCGTTATACCGGTATTTATTGAGTCGTCATAGTGATTGCATAAACGATTTCTATGATACGTATTTTAAGATTATCAATACTTATACTTAGTAATTTTTTCAAAATCATATGTGCATAAAAATATATATATATATGAATAAATAAATTTGATTTTTATTATTATAATAGATCCAGTGTGCAAGATGAATCAAATATTTTATTCATAATCAATAACATCTTTCAATCTTCCCTTCCCTTTTCTATTAAACGTAAATATATATGCAAATACAGCTATTGCTATCTTCCGTAATCATCATTATCAAATGTGTTTATTTTCTCACGAAAAATGATAGATATTACTATTATTATTAAGCTCGTTTTCTATCAATTTTTATCTTACCGACTGATTAGTCGAAATAGCCACATGGTGGCAGTATAATCCAGGGAAGTTCGATTATGGATGGAAAGGAATCTTCTTTTTCAATGGATACACTTTAAACTATTTTTTACTTGATCGAACTTTTAAACACTATCCACGTTTCTGTTATGTAATTAATACGTTGAGTATCATAGAAATCACGTTGGTAACCAGAACTTTGTTTGTCGTAATGCTACATATGTAGATCACTAACATAATACAATATAATAGTAGGTTCCTGTTTTATCGACATATTTATAATAGCACGCCCCTGCTTACCGACTTTTTCGGAATAGTAGTTCCTGTTGTATCGATACGTTAGTAATAGTAAATTTCTGTATTTATTTTAGAGCAATTTAAATATAATAGAGAATGTGTGAGGGATTCGCGCGGCATGAACGCATATGCGTAAATAATTCGGCGTTTGCTATACTCGCTGAAATTTTTTTAATTCGAACAGTTAAATTTATTAGGATGTGCTCATTAAGATGTTTGTAGTATTTACATTAGATATACAAATAGAAAATAATTTGTCACAAAAAGATTTAAAGGATGGTATCGAAAAACTTTCATTAACGGTAAGCGCTTTATTATTTTTAATTGTAAAAATGTATAAAGTATATTAATTGAAAAGAAAAAACATGTCTTTAGTTTCATTGAAAGACTACTAAATGTGAAGTAACGAAAATATTCTATTCTTATCTAATTTTCTCCTTTACTTAATCGTGTGCGCTATTTTTTTTCCTTTTATTAATTTTTGTAAATTTTCGTTAAAAATTATAATAGATCATAATCTACGTTCGGGAAATCGTGGTTTCCTGGTTACTGTAGCTAAAGAAGGATAACAACATTTCTAATCAGTTTTATTACTAGCTGCAACTACTTAAAATATTACAAGGAGTTAAAATTTTTCCTTAAGTCATTCTTTCTTACGGCATTTAAATTTACGATTTTTATTAATACGCTTTAAATATTGTCGTTATTTTCACAAGAAAATTTACATATATCCTATACGTTACTTAGAAAAGTATTTTTATTGGATGTCAGTAAAATAATGCAACAAGTAATATTTCTAAGAAATGTCACTTTGTACGTAAAAATCCATTAGAAATGAGATATTTGTAAGGAAAAAAAAAAACTTGGGAAATTCACATCACCTTTTAGCATGAAGTTTCTTAAAGTTTATTTATTTAACTTCTTTATGGTTGTAGTGGGAGAAGTAATAGTAAATAGCATAGTCGCGTGTTTGAGTCTACTTGAATTTGACTTGAATAACATCGTGCAAATTCTTGAGAATATTCTTATGGCAATTTGCCAATATGTGTATACAGAAGAGGCTCGACAATTCCTAGCTATGCTAAAAGTTCCTCGATAATTTTTTAAATCAACTACACTTTTATCAAACTTGTTATAGGTTTGTAATTAGGTTCGTAGTTTTACAAACTAAAAAAAGAAAAAGTTAGTCTAACATTTAAAAACGTATTTGCAATCTCGAAATGTTGCGATTATTTTCTCGTTGAATTTATCCAACGATTTTATTCCAAAGCGATACAATCTAAATCACGATCTACCGTGAATTGCAATGAGACTTTTTTATTCCTCGAACATGATTCTACTTCGTTATTTCTTCCCTAGTTTTTTTTTCTTTTTCCGATTTTTACTTATCGCAAGACGTAAACGAGGAAAAAAGATTAAAACGATATCTTGTACGTCTGGCATGATATATTTATCTTGACACATAAATAAATAAATTAAATACTATGCATCTCGTATTATATCATATATGGCACTACATATTATACAATAATAAATACTGCATACTGTGTTATAAATTATACTATATTACATAGTACTTATATATATATATATATATGTAATTTCCGGTAAAAAAAGAAGACTAGTTAAAAATATATAAATAGTAATAGTGTGTGTAATAGTAGTAGTAGTAGTGTAGTAGTAGTTAGAAACTGTCTAAAATGAGCTGAAAACGTAGGAGGCTCAGGGCCATTGTCTGGTGTTCGAGCCTTTATCTCTTCCCTTTCCCTTTGATAGTCACGAGAGCCTTTCATCTACCGAGACGTGGCAGAGAAGAGAGGCCTCCTCTAAGCTCACGACTGCCTGTACATCTTCAACAGTCTTCAAGGAGCCATCCTGAAGACAAGACACACGGTACTGTGACATCGCCTTCAGACACAACTAGAACCGAAATTACGTTTCCCTTTCCTTTCCCTTCTTCTTCTATCTCTCCATTTCTTTCGTTTTCCACAATTCCTAAAATAAAATAAACACTCTCGTGGGAATATAACAAAGAAAAGTACATACATATTTAATGTATATGTCGGCGTTAAATTATATACTTCAATAAAATCGTGGAAATCCTAAGATTAACCCGAAATAACTAGGCGTTTTTTGGGAAAACGTATAAGAAAAAACTTTATTATACGCCAGAATTAATAATTCGAAGAAATAACGTGATTATATATGAGTCCATAAGAGGCGGGTAGTTAAAGTATGTTCAAAGTACGATAGAACAACACGACCAATAGAAAATTTGTTTATAAATGATAGAAAAAGATAAGAACAGATCTACAAGTTCCATTTTTTTTGTTCACGTTTATTTTATAATATATACTATACATACTACTATAATATATACTGCATATTATAGATATATATGTAGTATAGTATATTATATTTTATTTCTTATTTTTGTTTTTTTTTTTTTATATATCTATGTGGCACGTGGTTTAGGTATATATGTACACGATACATTGAAAGTTGAAAAAATCACGGTAGTAGAATATCGAATCAAGAAGAACACGACACACGATGATTATTTCCACTGAATGGCGCGCAAACATTTCCGACATTTTTTATTGAATGTGGGAGGAAACGAGTAGTTCTCGCTCGGTTGCGTTCGCGTGTTCTATCTCTTTTTCTTTCTCTCTTTTTTTATTTCTTTCTCTTTTTATTTTTCGTACTATGTACAATGCTCGTAAATCTTTCACAGGAAACGAAAACGCGCGTATTCATGAATTCGCCACTGTCCGAATGACAATGCCGATCGCATTGACGAGATTTGAATAAAAACATGTTGCGCGTTTCGTTTCAACTGCAAACACATACGCACCACTTAAAAAGAAACAATTAGAAAAATAAAAAAAGATAAAAACGAACGCAATAAAGAAATACGAATAACGAAATAAATATTATAATAGTTTTTGCTAATTTGTACAAAACTCATTAAAACGAACCAAGCAGAAACGAATAAATGAGTTAATCGAGTAACGAAAGAAATATTATTATCATTTATGATGATTTGAACAAATATAATGTTAAAATAAGTCAACGAATGAGAGAAAAATATTTGTAGTTTTGTCTTTTAATCAGAAACGAAAGAAATATTACAATAGATTCTTTGTAAGCAATCACGCGCGCGAATATGTCCGACCTTTCTTGCAAAAGAAATAATAATTCGAAGGTGTATTTAATTGGAAGCTTGTTAACTTGGCTGTATACGTCTTTCATGTTCATCGGTGCACCAGTCGCACAAAGGTAATTCAATTTCCGCGCTAATATTGCGCACGTTTTATGTATCTATGTATTTATGCACGTATGTTTCTACATATACATATGTAGGATTATAGATCGTCATCGTACAATATCAAAAACATTGGTCATCTCAATATCACAATACGCGAATGGGAATTTGTTGAAATATATGAAATATATGGCTAAGTTAGTAGCATAACACAGAACCAATTTCTTTTTCGATTAAACTAACTTTTATTTTTCGATACAGATAGTCTCATAACTTTTCGTATCGATCGACTTTTATTTGATCTGTCGTTAAAACAAGTCCGCTTGCAGTTAGATTGCAATTATTTTTAATATAAAGTTTTTCTTTTTTCCATTATTTTTATTTGCTGCAATTGATATTTCTCCTTCTAATAGAATTCTTTTTTTATTTCTTCATTTAATTTTTCATTTCTTAAACATGCAATTTTTAAAATAATTTGTCAATATAAAAGAATGTTTCATAAAAATTCGTTAAATCGTTAGGTAGTTGTGTTTACTAATGAATGAAAAAGAAAAAGAAAATTGGAAGTAAATGAATAGGAGTCGGGAAAACAACAATTACAATTAATTACAGAACGCAGTGAGCGTAGTTGTTATCGGATGAACAGCCGTTTCCAATTGTCGATCGCGGATCTCAACCTTGAATTTTCCAGCACCTACAACAATCATACATATATGTATATATGTATATATCTTTAACGATTCTATTTCCGAATCATTATGAACGAGTGATTCTTGACGAGATGTCGTTTCCAATGCAAAACCTAAATTTATTTCATATGCCTTTAAAACATTTTTATTATTCATATTTATAAGAAAATAGCACAATTTTAATGTATCATTAATTACATCAGTAGTGTGTGTAATATTAATCTAATAGATAATAAATATATACATATATGTTATAGATAAAAATTTATTGTCTAACAGTTCAAGATTATAAATTATAATATAAATGTATCATAAATGTATGTACTAATCGTGCAAATATTTAATAATAAATGGAAACAAAAATATTCTAACATTGTGCAAAAATAAAAGAAAAAATGGAGGAAGTAAGTAACTACGTGAGTCATCGATCGTCAATGGTTATTATGGAATTCGATAAATTAAAAATACAATTTGAGATTATATAACTTGATACATACATCGTAAAATTCACGAGAATTAAAAACAATGATAGAAAATGTTAACGTATATGTATAAACGTATACGTGTACGTGTAAGAAATTAATATTTAACTTTGACTGTTCGATTGGATAAACTCGTAGAAAGGTGAAATCCTATAAAGAAGATCGAGGATTTGAAAAAAGTGACTTTACTCGTCGTACGTTCCACCCTGCTTTCACCGCGTGTTTCTGTTTACAAGACACGTGACCATTTGGCGTTTGTAATCCTAACGCGATATAATACTTTTCTTCTCGCATTTCTATTTCGCGCTAAACTTTCGTTCTTTTAAACTCACTTTGGGCATAATAAGATCAAGCCTTATTTTAAACATATAAATATATACACTTAAAATAATTTGAAATCGTTTCATTTTGTGGAATGTATTTTTTCGATCATTAAGATAAAATATATGCTTAGTTAAGTGTATATATTTACAAGGAGTAATTACATACATACGAACGTTCAACTTCTCGTTTCTAGAACGATCTAAGAATAGTTAGAAAGAGTGGGGAGAGAGAAAGAGAGAGAGCACGATAAGTAGGTTTACTAAATATATATATATATAAAAGAGAGTTTACACATGACGATATCATAGGATAGACATTTTGTTTATATTACAAATATATATGCTCGTTGTTGCCGAGTAATTATCGATAAACTTAATCGTGATTTCACGTCGAACATTGATTATTTTCTACATCATAATTGCTTTTATATTACTCTTTCGACATATTCCATTTCTATAAAATCAAAAAAATAATAAAAATTAAGAAATAAAAGAGATAGCAAAAAAACATTTTAATTTTTTCCTAAGGAGAAAATTTTTTGTTTAATATATCAGTATCTCTCGATCATTATTATTGGAATGAAAATATTAACCAAGTATTAGAGAAGTAAGATTGATTTTTCGTGTCAAATAACACGAAAACGATCGAAATACGACCTCTCACGTTGAACGCAAGATGGCTACCACAGTAAGCGAGCAAGTAAATGAAGGAACGAGCGAGCTAAGTTAAGCCGAGTTTAATCGAGTCGAACCGAGTAAAGTCGATCGGGTAGTCGTATCTTCGAATGAATTGTATGCGCACGCGCAACCTGCGCGACGAGAAACTAGTTCGTTAAATAATTATTCGTAATTTCTAACTAAAATCAACGTTTCCTAATCTTTCTTTCCATGTTTATATTTAAACAACGTTACAAAAATAAGAGGCCTTAGTCATTTTGTTTGCGTTTAAGATAATAAATAGCTCGGAAAAGATAAAATATTAAGAAATATTTTCTATATAAGTTATTACGAGGACGAGGACGTGCAAAAAAGAACGTCTTCCTTGCGCACACATCAGTTCGGGTAAGTTCGGCTGAAGTCGGTGACGTCAACGTGCGCAATAGTTCAGTGCGCATTGACAAAGGAAAGAGAGAGAAGGAGAATATTGAGGATGAAACGCAAAGAGAGCACGGTTATACCGGGCGAGGAGAGAGTGTAACGCCTGATAAGACCGAGCGATGGTCGCTCTCGTGAGAGTGCGTGATCCGAGTAACGTACCTTTTCTATTTTGACAGTTCTGCCTTTCGTCCCGTTGAAGAAAAACAGATAAGGATAATATCTGAGGAAATTCAATATCGGAATAAAAACTGTACTTTTTTAAATACACAGGTATCACAACACAACGAATCCGCCATTATACTTTATGTCTCTCTCTGTTTTATTATTTTTTATTTTCCTTTTTTCGACTCGATACACAAGTTTCTCTCTCTCTTTTCTTTGATCGTTTCACTTTATCCTTTCTATCGATTTCATAGAACGAGGATGCAAGTTGTCGTGATCGTAGTTTAGTTTGTTCGCGGGTGTCATTGAACGCCGTTGAATTTGAATAGAGTGCGAGAGAGATAGGTAGACGGACAGAGAGAGAGATATATAAAATAGAAAAGGAAAGCTTAAAAGAGACAAAGACGAAAAGTGGGAGATCGTGGGTCAGAAAATTTTCGGTGATATTCCTTGATACATACGGGGTAGAGAGAGAAATCAAAAAGCAGTGTATTGTGTCTGCTGCTGCTGTGCGCGAACATGAGATATTGGTGATGTGTTTGTAAGTGCGCGTCTTTAAAGCTTTTTCGTACAAGTTTTATATATATTTACATATACAATATACGTGTAACGAGCCACCTTCGTTTCATCCAACGATATGCTAATTCAGTGAAAACTGGGAAGCAAGTGCTATTCGAAAAAGAAATCGAACGAGATCAACAAATTTTCTTAACTCTTCTGTTCCTCCTTCAGCTACTGCTATTGTGTTACGTTTCGGAGTTTCCTTATTTTTCTTTCCCTTTCCTTTTCTTATTTTCTTTCTTCCTCTTTTCCTTTTTTTACATTCACAGACAAAGGTGGCCGCCTTTGGTGCCGCCTCGAGGACTGGCTCTCTCTCTCTCTCCCTCTCTTTCTCTGTGATATAGCTTTTTCTCTTTCTCTTTCTATCTCTTTCCCCTACTCCTACTCCTCTTTTATCCTTCTCGCTCTTTTTCTCTTGTTCTTTTCCTTCTCTTCGTTCCTCTCTCGGTCCTCTTCACCGCAATCCGTCTAGTATATACACGCGCGTTCGACCCTCGAGGGAAGAAGAAGTGGAAGAAAGAGAAGAAGGAATTAAAAAAAGAAAAGAAAAAGTAAAAGAAGAATAAGAAGAAGGATAAGACGAAGAAGAAGTATGGAGGCGGTAGCCAAGCACGACTTTACCGCGACAGCCGAGGATGAGCTTAGCTTTCGCAGGTGTCAAGTCCTTAAGGTTCGTATTTATGGAAAAAAACGATTTCTTTTTTATTGACAATTTTAGTTATTTGATTTCTTCTTATTATCTTTATTTTTATTATTATTATTGTCATTGTTGCGTTGTGTGTTGTTATTGTTGATTGCATTTTTCGATGACAGACCCTTCGAAAGTATCGTTTCTTCGTACTTTAATGAACCAACTAACCAATCAACGAACGGCTCACCGTCGTCGAGCCAATATACTTGCTTCTGATTGGTTTAGATGCGAAACGACTGATCACCGAACATCCGCAAACATTTCTCATATACACTCACGAATTTTGTTATACCTAAATATTCGATTGACATGCAACAGTATTTATTTTCTTTTTTATTTCTTTTATGAAATGCAATCATTAGGTCCTTTTATCGCGAGCCGAGAATTTCTTAACAGTATTGTTTTGTAATTTTTATAGGTTGTATACATTTATGTGCAATCATTACGCAATATATTTTTTGACACAATTTCTTATTGGCTAATTTTTTAAATTGCATTAATAAAAGAAGTTTACTATGTTACTGAGCAAACAAATGTATGAAATCTCATAATTGAACATTTGTTTGTTTGCCTTTAATATTTTTATGTTATTATTTTGATTACGAATAATGTTAGTTTGTTATTTTTGTATAGTAATAATAATAATAATCATCATCTAATGGTTGGAGTAAATTGTTCTAATGGAATTTGTAATAAAATTCTTATATCGATCGACACTATTGATAACAGTATCTGATTTGATATTTTATTTGAATTAATGTCATATGATTTGATTTTCTAACATCGTCATTAGCGTATAGCTTAATTGCTTTCCATTCTCTTCCTCGTAGTAACAATCGATATGATGTGGCTTTATTTTACTATATTCATAGATGATTTCTTATTCGTCGAAAAGAAATTCACCCGCGAAATTCAAAAACTTGAATGGTCATTATTTTATATGAATATAAGTAAAGAAACAATAAATAATAATAAAATTATAAAAAATAAATGTGTATTATTATCACTATTGTTTTTATATTAATATAACTATATTTATATAAAATATAAAGTAATATTTTATTTCTTTATTAGATTTTGAACATGGAAGACGATATAAATTGGTTCAGAGCCGAATTAGATTCCAGAGAAGGACTCATTCCAAGTAATTACATAGAAATGAAAAATCACGAGTAAGTTTACTTTTTACATATTTTTTTACATTGTAATAAATTAAAAAGAAGATATACCTTACTATTCTGATTTCATTTTTAGTTGGTATTACGGAAAGATAACAAGAGCAGATGCAGAAAGGCTATTAATGAATAAGCATGAAGGTGCCTTTCTGATTAGAATCAGTGAAAGCTCTCCTGGAGACTTTTCACTATCTGTAAAGTAAGCATATATTTATTTCTGCAATAATAATACTTTTAAACAAATCATCAAGTGTTCAACAATTTATATTGTTTCTTTATGTCGATAGATGTTCAGATGGTGTGCAACATTTTAAAGTATTAAGAGACGCTCAAGGCAAGTTTTTTCTTTGGGTTGTTAAGTTTAATAGTTTGAATGAACTGGTAGAATATCATCGTACAGCATCTGTATCACGTTCGCAAGATGTTAAATTACGTGATATGATTCCTGAAGAGGTAAAAATGTTCACAGAGTAATTACTATTGATTGGAAATGTAATGCATATCTATAAAAATATATTTATTTTTTTATTTCACACAGTGTTTAGTGCAAGCATTATATGACTTTGCTCCACAAGAACCTGGTGAATTGGAGTTCAGGCGGGGAGATGTAATAACTGTTACAGATCGCACAGATCAGCATTGGTGGCATGGGGAAATTGGTAATAGAAGAGGACTGTTTCCATCTACCTACGTTACTCCCTATCACTCCTAGGTATAACAAAAATTAAATCATAAGATTTAACAATAACTTAAATAAATCTTTCTACAAAAATTATTGTTTTCATTTTGCTTGTTATTTTCTAGGTTGTAGAAAAAGAACAAATGAATCTTCTGTTTTAGGCCTGATTTAATATATAATGCAGGTCTCAACTATTGACCGCCTTATCCCACCATCAATCATATAGAATGATTAGTCTCGCTGCAAAAGTAAATCTGGAATATTTTGCGAGCAAAGCACCTATCGGAGTGGGCTACCAGGAATATACTCTGGTGGTTCCAAATGTCGAGTTATTGTAATAATACAATCTCGACATTAAATACTATTTAATAAGGACTTATGACCAGTCTCATTGAAAAAACATTTCTTACATCCTTAGTAATCCATACGAGAGTGTGTAGAGAGTTCCTTGATGTATTACATGACAGGGTAGTGTCCATAATTGTTTTTATATATCGCGTTAGATGGACAAGTTTAAATCTTCTCTATGGGACTGAATATGCTGCTGCTACCATTTGAAGTTTACCTTTGATAGATGTCGTATGTGTATATCGTATGTCTCTGCGATCAAATAGATATCCATGTAATGAATATCATTCATTAACTGCACATATTTTTTTTTTTTATTTGACATATATATATATACACCAAGTGCTCTAAGCGTGCACAATCGTTAAAATATTTCATAAGTTAAATTTAAAAAAACCGTAACATCGACATATATTATAAATGAAACTTGAAATGGTCTTTAGTATTTCTTGGTAGTCCATTTTGAAAATGGTGTTATACATCACAGATAATAAGCATATTAGTCTTTTGCAAGCATGCTCATTGGCCATATTAAAACTATAATTATTATATATATATATATATATATATATATACTATATTTATATATAATATACTATATAATATATTATATATATATATACATCTTATATATGCTATCTCAGATAGTAATTCAGGAGAACTGGGATTTACATAAATCTTGTATTTTTTAATACAGATACCACTAATCGAAGAAACCGGGACCTTGGCGAGAAAAGGGCCTAGTTACAAAAAATAAAATAAAATAACAATTGCATAAGAAATCTTACTAAAAAAAAGAACAAAACAAAATTATAATAATAATAACTTTATATACGAACGTGTATAGCGTTTAAAAAGAAAAAAGTAAAAAAGCGCATCGCCTTTTGGCATTAGACAATTTTTTGTTGTCTCTTTTTATCTTCAATATTTTCGCAAATGAATAAAAGAAGTAGAGAGAAAGTATTTCTTTTCTTACGTTTTTATTATACGTTCGATAAATAACGCGAATATTTCAGATATATTATCTGTACCATATACATACACACAAACACACACACAGCGTACACACATATACAAATACGAATAGACTAAATATATATATATATATATGAATAAAAAAGAAAAAAAAGCTTGTTCGATTTTTAATCATAAGGAAATATTGAAAGAATTGGTGTAATCTGTTTTAAAAAGTTATTATTATTAATTATCATTGTTTCTCTCTTTCTCTCTCTGATCATCTATATTATACATACATAAGCAGTTAAAGCGCTTAAAGAGATTTATTTTGTAATTAAACGAATCTTATGGTATGCGTCAGGTTTGAAAAATAATAATTATAATAATAAAAAAAATTTTTTTGTTTTATTTTAGAGATTTACTATTTAGCGGGGAGAGACAAATACTACATATACAAAAATATTGAAGAAGATAATAGTATAAGATTATTTAAAATAAATATTCTGATTGATTATCTTTGACAATTGTGTAAGAAATATTACATGAATGCAGAAATATAGAGAAATACGAATACTTCATATGATAAAAACACTATTGCTATTTAAAAAAAAAAAAAGAAAAAAGATAGTAAACAAATATTGCTAATATGCACTTTATTTGCCTAGCAAATTTTTTAATCTGCCTATTTCTCATTTGTTGCAAACAAAAATAAAAAAAAAAATCAAATGCCAAGAAGCGATACGATATTATCGAAGTCTGCCATGTGTTAATTTTAATTTGCACAGTTACACAATATTTAAAATATGAAGTTTGTAATTTTTAAAACGGTACAAGGAGTCTATATGTACATTTAACAAGAAAAACAAAGGATAACAACCACATAAAAAATATTCTGTTTACTGATTTCAGCAATTATTGCTTCTTTCTTCTCTATGTAAACAATGAAAAATTTTTAGTCTTATTGTGTAATTATTATTATTATTATTAATTATTATTATTATTGCGTTATATGTTACATTTTATTATTAACAATATATTGCATTAATCATATTTGCATGCTTTTTTTACTTACGCCCATAAACCATATATGCCTATATTGTATAAGCAAAAATCACTTATACTATTTATTGTCTCGCTATTTATCAATTTTATTATTGTTTTTCATTGTTCGTTAATGAAAATTTAAATTTATATTAGAGAAGTGTGTGTACACACACACTTTTTATATAACTTTTTTAAAGAGAATAACGAATATTATAGAAAGTATTGAATTAATTCCTTTCTCTTTTTATTTTTTATTTTTGTTCATTCATTTCAAACTAAAGCTGTAAGTAAATTCCTTTATAATTTTATGAATAAAGAAAGTAAGACTGTTTTATATAATTAATTTATCAGTGATATATCAAATACATCGATAAGATTGTAAAATAATGAAATATATAAGGACTGATATACATTCAAATTTTTATTTGTGTTTAAAACACTGCGTCTTTTATTTTTACTGTTATTTTTAACTTTTTTTTTGTAAGTTGGATTATTTTATATATATATATATATATATCTGTGTGTGTGTACGTGTGAAATAACATAGTTCCTGTTAAAACTTTTTTATTCGTCGTTGGAATAACAAAAAAAAATCTATTTCAATTTTTCTTTAAGAGTATAATAAAAATTAAAAAATAAAGAAATTTATAAAGAAGTTAACGTTAAGTAAAAATTTAACATATAATTACCATTGATTTTTAATGGCTTTTTTGTAAAATAAGTTTGGCTCGTACTTAAAGATGCAATATACATGTATTTCCATATTTATTATCCGTTTTTAAAACAATAAATTGCTAAATATTCGTAATAATAATGTAGAAGATATTATAAATTAGTGATTTTTAATATAAATTCATCAATTGCGCATAACAGTATCTTTCTATCTCTACATATTTATCACTTTGCTAAGATTTGTCAAATTTTATGCATTATTGTAGCGTATTAAAGAAAAATAAAAAAAAAATAATACATAAATAAAAATAAAAAAAAGACCTATTTGTATGCAGATAATAAATAAAGCAATATTTACATCTGCTTATGTAGTATATAAGCAATGTATTTTGACACACATGTACAAGCTGTTTAAATAAATCTGGAATTGAGTTGTCACTTGACAACAGCGTACCACGATACTTTGGACCAAGAAATAGTATAACAAAGAAATATATTCAAGCTAAACGTTTGCATAAGAAAAATAATAATAAGAAGTTTAGCTCTGATTGTGCCAATTTCCTTGATTAATATTATTTATTTTCTCAAATAATAATAAAAAAAAAAAGAAAAAGTAATATTTTTAATTCTTTGCTTTTTTCATCTATGTACGTTATTTTAATAAAATAACCCTGTGAAGTGGATCTTAGAATCAGGAAAAGAACAAATGTATTATATTGATGAATACATTTGAAATTACTGCACGTTTTTGGTACAACCATTAGTAATTATTTACTGCCTGATATATAGTTAATCTTTACTACCAAATGTATATTATGTAACGATGTATCATAATTGTAGTACAATAAAGCATTCTCAGAAAGTAATATTAATTTATCCCTTCGTTAAATCTTATGTTTATTTAACGTTATTGCGGGTAGTATAATTGGTTTTATAAGATCGACGAATTTTATAATAATAATGTATTTAAAAATTATTTATATTTACAAAAATATTATTATAGATCAAAATTAGAATTTCATCAATAATAATAGATTGAAGTAACACGAAACGAACATTATTTGTTGCTTGTATCAATGATTAACATACGAGTCTGTAAGAAATATATCTTCCTGCGGTTTCGGAAGGTCTTATAATTTTTACTACTTGTCCTCTTTTCAAACCAAAGTAACGAGCAACTGGATCACCAGCTTGTATGCGCATTAATTGATTTTCTTTAAGTTTATATCTTGTTAGTAATTCATCTTTTTCATCTGGAGTTAATACTATGTGTTCAGGTACCAGTTCATGTTCTGTGATATTTATCAACAATTCGGATTCCAAAAATTGTTCTAAAATATATTTAGGTGCCATGTCTACCAAGGATTGTTTAGCAGATGGTGTCATACCTTGCTGCACAACAATGATTGCTCTACAAATATTATAATTAAAATGTTAATTAATTTTGCATTATAACAAATCTTTTCAAGATGCATACCTATGAATTTTTTCTTCCTGCATACGCTGACAATAAGTTTTAATAGTTTTTATGCCAATTTTGGGTTCATCAGGAAAGAATACAAAAAGTTGATCTGTAGGATCATCGTTGTGTGCAACTAATACAATAAGATCGCTACGTGCTGGTTTTTTTTCACTCGGCTTGTCACCAAATTGTTCTTTAAATTGTTCTAAAGTTTGATCCAATTCATCCTGTGTTACAAGATAACCTCTATCATGGCACAACTGCATCACTGTTTTACGAATTCGCCATAATTTATATGTTTCTGCTTCATCATCCATTTTGTAATGTATATAAATATATTTTTAACAAACAACTAAATGTTAATTTTAATTATTTTACTTAGTTTTCTTATTTGAATAGAAAATATTCAATCTCAATAGAGCGAATAAAATAAACAAATATTTCAATTAACGCTTTCGACTACCTACCCTAACGCGTCATTTCCGCACGTAACACAAATGTTGTTTCTAACTTATCTCGATAGGGTAATGTCGATTTCAATATCGATTACGTAGATCACTGCATTATCGACAGTATTTCTTTTAAAGTGAAAGAAAACACGTTTTTATTAATATTTTAAATTTATTTAGTTTCTTGCTATTTTATTTTTAGATTTCCTCGAGTTTTAATTGGAATAAATATTTTTTAATTGTTGTTTGTCGTAATAGTTTAATATGGATCAATATTTTAAAAGCTATGAAGAATTAGATGTAAGAGATAGGTTATAAATAAATGTTTACATGAATATATAATAATAAAATAATTTTTAGGTCCATCGTTTAATGCTTGATGATACGTCTAGAACTTTAGCATATAAAAATGCTATATTTAAATGTGCAGATAAATTCAAAGACAAAGTAGTTATCGATATTGGTGCTGGGACAGGTGTTACAAGACCGTAAAATATAAATTTTATATGTAAAATGATGTGAAATCTTAATTGTTTTAAACGAATACATGTTTTTTAGGTATACTCTCTATTTTCTGTGCTCAGGCTGGTGCAAAAACAGTATATGCAGTAGAAGCTAGCGAATTAGCCAAAATATGTAAGGAAGTTGTTACTGAAAACAATTTAGGAAATGTAATTGAAGTAATCCATAGTAGAGTCGAAGATCTGGATTCAAATAATATCCAAAAGGTAGATGTAATAGTCTCTGAATGGATGGGATTTTATTTAGTACACGAAGGAATGCTTGAATCAGTTATATTTGCTAGAGATAATTTTTTACGTGAAGGAGGAATCTTATTCCCATCGGTAGCTAAATTGTTTGCTGCTCCATGTCAATTGCCAAGTATGTTCCAATTTTGGGACAACGTTTATGGAGTTAGTATGAAGTAATTGTCATTTTTATTACCATTTGTATATAATTTGATAATTTAAATTTATGCTATATAAATTCTACGTTAAATTTGTTTTATTTTTATTTAGATGCATAGGAAAACATTATCGAAAGAATAAATCGATGAAACCAGAAATAGCATTGATGAATCAGGATGATATTTTAGGAGATGGTAAATTAATTACTTGGTTAGATTTAGAAACCATTAGTTTAGAAGAAATAAATACTTTGGGCGACGATGAAAATGTATCAGTTTGTAATAAGGAAGGATTATTGCAAGGAATTTGTATCTGGTTTTCTGTCGAATTTCCGGATGGTTCAGAATTATCTACAGGACCATTTGATGCATCAACACATTGGAAGCAAACTATAATTGTATTGCCCGTAGATGTAAAAGTAGAAAAAGACGAGCCTGTGGCATTTCATTTAGAAATAAAAAAGGATACTTCGAAAGAAAGAAAATTTAATATAGAATTTATATTATTAGATGCTGCCGAAGTTGAACACGACATTCCATGTTTTTGTTATATGACTAAATGTATTGTAACGAGAACATATTTAATAGAACAACAGTCAAATGATATCACGAAAGACTGAAATTATTTGCATATAAGATGACTATGCGTTGTGCAGTTCTATTATAAAAGTCTTATTTTATTATTTACATTGCTAATATAACATAATATTGTATAAATATATAATATGTAGTAATTGTAAATAAATAAATGAAAATATCATTGATAGAACAATATATATAAAATGTAACGAAATTAAAAAAATTTTTATATCAGAAATTATATATATAATATGTTTTTATTACTTTATAACAGTTTAAATAAAAAGATAAAAACGTGATAACTATAAATATAATTAACAATAAAGTTTACAAAAGGAATAATACTTTACACAATGTAAATATATTTTACGCATAGGAATTTATAATTTCTTTACAGTTTTATATTGTAGTACCAATATTAAGACCATCAGTTAAATGGTTGGATAAATAACTTATATCATATACGTTAAGATCTTAAGATCTATGTTATTTTTCATGTACTGGGTACATGCGTCTCTCTTTCTTTCTTTTTCTTTCTTTTTTACGCAAATGTAAATAATTGGAAGAAATTAAGAAAATAATCTCATCGTGTGTCTTGATCACATTGCCAAATGTGTGAATGGATTTCCTTTATAATTTTATTTATATAATATAAAGAATGAGAAATAAATATATATATATATATATATAAAATAATAAAGAAATTTATCTCTCAGATTGGGATATAACATTTTCTTTTTAAGATATATAAGAATATAATGCATATTTGCTGTCACTTATTTTGGATATTTGATTAATCTGCTACAATTCGCTACAATTTGCTGAATACGTATATTTCATTTGAAAATCGTCATTTCCTACAGCTTTTTCATTTATATTAGTTCTTTTTCTTTTCCATTAATATGTTTATGAATTCTGCATTGCATTAGCACGACAGAAATGGTAATGGTTGTTTTTTTCTTGCTCTTACTTGCATACTAACGTCATAAGAAATGAGAAGTAAGAATTGCATACACAAGTATTAAGTAAATTTGATAATAAAATTTGATAATTTTATTAACTTCTTACCAAAAGTAAGACAATATGTAAGAATAAATTTGTTGTCTTATACATTTGGGAAAGAAGTAATTTTTATAATATTTCTATTATCAGTGTTTGTAAATTTCTATGAAGCATATAATAATATTATGCATACGTTACAATCTCATATTTATGTGTGTTTATGCATGAAATTTAATTCTATAATATCATTCAAAGAGTATTTTAACTTACTTACAATTAGTAAAATTTCTATTCGTATAAAGTACTTGGACACATCTATATTTAAATGCAATTTTCTCAGAAAGATTATTTAATGTAAAAATTATAAATTACTGGCATTTTATCATTGCATGTACATATATCAATAATAGTATGCGCACTCCATCGAGCTATTATGTTTAATATTTCGAAAACAATTTTATTCTTTTTTATTTTATTTCTTTTAAAGTATAGATTATAGTAGATCTTTTATTTGTACATAATATTTAACTTGCTGTTAGACTTTCAAAATTATATTGATATCAAGCATGCATCTGGATGAATAGACCGATGATATCGAGCAACTGTACAAATATCAACATTTGCGAAACCGAATAAGATTTTGGTATCTAATTTTGTTAAATTGGATTTTTATACGAAATAATAACGAAAAAGATGGAGATAAAATATATTTCATAATATATTTATTATATATATTTTTTATAATTTATTATTTTAAAGAAATTAGTATATTGGTTGGAAAAAACCAATATTTTTAAATAAATTATGAAAATATATTCGTCTCAGAAAAGAAAAATGTATACTCGATTGTTAAAACTAGTCACTTCAATCTTTTCGACCATCATTTTACATTTTTATAACACATCGGTAATAAACATTAATATTACTAAAAATCAACAAGTGATAATAATTCATTAAAATTTGTTTTCTTAGTTTTGGATGGAATTATCAACTCTGTCGGATTATTCCGGAATACTTTTAGTGAATTATTCACTTATTGTTAATTTAATTAGAATTTCTTTACAAAGAAATCTAAAACTATTTGTAGTTTTGTAACAAATAAGATTTCCAAAAAGGCAGTTATACGGTAATTATTAATGATTTTATAGTTTTTTATATTTATATTTAAAGATCTCTCATGAACTTACACTCAGAATAGAATAATAATGTTTTTATATCTGAATTTTATTAGCTCTATTGTTTTTAATATCAAGAACAAGTTGGATTAAACATGATGGAAAACTAAATCTCTACTTGTATAATGTAAGATAATTCTTTTTATTTTTTAATTTTATTGTGTATGCATTAATATTCAAAATTTGTCTATTTTTTTTATAAATATTAATAACATGTATATCTTTTAAAGAATTTGGTACTTGTATACACTTTATATTTGCAAATGGGCAGCATATTTATCTAAAAAATTTTATATTCTGATAATTATATTTATTTTATGTTCATCTTTTTTTTTTCTTTTTATTTTTTTTTCAACCAAGATTTATTTTATACTTCGTTCTACCTAAAAATATTGTGATTTCAATAGCTCGATAAACACAGCTTATGCAATGTCGCATATTAAGTAAAGTGTAAATAATTATTTTATTTGCTTCTTGTAACTTTATAATTAGCAACGTGTTTAATAGATTTTGCTTTATGTTCATTTTAAATGGAGATTCGATCAAAAAGACACCAGTAATAAATTTTATCATCGATTAGAGCAGAATAGTTTCAAATATTGTGGAAAATTTATAAAATTCCATCCATAAGTACATAGTGTATACAAATATATGTATTATATATACAAGAGAATCATTACATATACTCTTATATATTTTTTGATAATAGGCAAGTTTAATGGAATGGCTTGTAAAGTGAAACTATGTCAAAATTAATGGAACAAGTACTAAAGTAAAGTACTAAAAGTAAGTATATTATCTTCATAAGAGCACGCTTTCACATATGTATTTAATAGAATTCATTCTAATATAGAGTAAATAACAAGGAAATACATATGGTGAACTATGTATGTTAACGAGTTCATTTATACAATTGTCTATCTATATACAATATGTAAATACGAGAGTCATTCATTCTAAATATAATTTCAAGTTTAATCTTCATTGATATTTTAATTCATTATATATTAGAACAGCGTTAATATTTTTCTTTTCTTTTCTTTCTCTTTTTATCTTATTCTGTTCGCACTCTGTATTGTGTGTTCGTTATTATTATTAAAAATCTATAATGGCATCCCAGACTTTGCGATGAGCTTTAAATATCTAACACTCTGCTGACTATTAGAAATGTTTAATTTGAGGATAAAGATAAAGATAGAATATTATATAAAGGTACTCTATAAAATTATTAGATATGCTATAATACATTTTTAAATATACGTTTAGAATGTATTATTAGGCATAGAGAATACATAGTAGTGTATTACTTTTAATATCATTAATTATTTTTCTTTTCAACAATTACTTGTTCAAATAAATGTACAAAAATGTAAATAATAATGAAGACAAGAAAAATAAAGAAAAATAGAAAAAGATAATACAGTGCAGAGATATTTGTATACTATTGATTGGTGTTTGTATCGTTTCGTATAGATTATATATATATAACCATTGATAATTATATAATTTAAGGATATCATTACCATCGAGCTGTTGCTAACACTTTGCTTTTATTTGATTTTTATCATTTTATTAACTGAGGCGTCAAATCTCGTGTTTTTTTTTGTTTTTATAATAAATTGTTATAATCGTATATATCGTTCGTGCATACGCATAAACCATTTTTTAAAGTGATCATATAAATATATATATACAAAAATAATATATAATAATATATATAATAATTATTATTTTATATATATTATATTTTATAATAATTATTATAATATTATATATATATATATTCGTACAGTAAGAATAAGAATATCAGAGAAGAAAATTAATAATAAAATTAAAATTCTACGAGTAACGGTAGCAGAGCCATTTGTCATTCTAATTCATGCTTATTTTGTTTAAGTTTTGCTTGTCATTGATAATATAATCTAAAGAAATATTAGGCGAAATGTTGACCAATTAAAATGTCACATACCCAAGTTTTTCCAAAGGAATGAAAGATTGTTGAAAATCACAAATACATTACCCAGTGCAATTAAAAGACGTACGTTACACGGTTGTTCCATATGTACTGAACATCGCTCTGGTGGTATCCGTATCTAGAGTAACATCTTCCGGTGAAGCTAAATCAACTTTAATTGATCCAGAATTATTTCTTCTTCTTGTCACACCTCCACCCCAATTGGAAAGAGTCCAATGATAATTTTCACCCTCCTTATCGTTATTCGCAGTCTGTTGGGTTTCATCATTGTCTTTATCTAAACCAGTCTCTATAGAGACAGAAGATTGTGATGCAACTGAATCAAAACTAGAATCTCCACCACCTCTGTAACGGCTTACACATTCGGTAGCCATTTCACCAGGCGATTCTTCGATAGCTCGTAAAATATTTTGACAAAGCTCGGAATCTAATGGAATTGGATCTTCGGAATCACGATTGTGAATGGTAATTGCTATATGTGCCGGATGTGGAATAGGAAGTGGTATTACTAATTTCTCGGCACTGTATGGTCGAATTTGACGTTTCCATGGTTGCCATCGTCCTTCTATGCTACCATTTGCTGAAACCGTACGCCTTCTGACTTTGGTAGATGTTAATAATCCGGTGGTATCGCTAAAAAAAATTGATATATATATACATATGCTTCCTTTATTTGTATTTCAATTACCTATCAATATCGCTATAACGTTTTAATATACTGTACCATCGTTTATCAGATTTTTTGCTATTACTGGCTTGCTTTGCTCGAGGATTAAATGCTGAAACTTCAAGATATGGGCTATGTACTTGAATATTTCCGCGTGGTGCATAAACTGCGCCTAATAAATCAGGCCCATTTATACCACCTAATTCAGTACTATGAACCATATCTGTATATCGTGACAAATCAACACCCGGATGTGGTTCTAGTCTAAATTTAGTATCAGAATCATCGAGAGGTTGAAGGAAATCCAGACTAAAAATGTCAGCATACATGAGACCAGCTAAACCTGCCCAGTCACCAACACCTAATCCTTTATTTTCCCAAAAGTCTTCTTCGTTTCCAGTTAGACGGGCAAATACGTGTAATGGGTAAAGTCGTTCCAACATCAGGGCACCTTGTTGTATAACTACCTGTATTATCATTTAGAATCAAACATAAATTATAAAATAAGATTACAATATTTTGTATAAAAAAAATAATAACGTACCTTTAAATCAAATGTCGTTAGTTTAATCTTGCTTCTTACAGCCACGCTAAGTCCAGTTTGTAAATTTTTCCTTCGCCGTTCTAGTTTTTCGTGTAGAACAGCAATAAGATCTCTAGCTTCTTTTTCAAGCGATTTGTACGGATCTTTCATCTTCGCAAGACCAGCGGCAAACGGACCAAAACAAGCTTCTACGAATTGGCTAAAATCTCTTTGCGGTTGAGTTATTAATCTTTCTATTTCTTGTTGAAAAGCTAATAATTCATCCAGCTCTAATTTAGCTTCAAACGCGGCTAACGCTTGTTCCGGTCTTATCTAACAAAAAAAATATTTATTTTATTAGAAAATTATTTGAATGGTCGATTAATTTTTATTTCCGTAATTATTCAATTTGATTCTCTTACTTGATAATAATAGTCTGATGCTAATCCTGGTCCTGCTATTCTTTTAACTACAAAGCTGTCGCTAGCAGGAATTCGTCCTCTATTTTTGATTACCAAATGGAACATGATTGTATCCCATACCACTCTAATGCAATAACGTATCACAGCAACTATAAAAATAAGTACGTTACATAAAAATATATTCACCTTCTTAAACAAAAAAAAATAAAAAAAATTTCTTACCAGTAAGTATTACAAAAGAAATGATGGGGCATACAACGAGAGCTACAATTAAGGCTGCTATTGGTTGTAAACATCCTTGTATACCAATATTCCAAACCAATGCTTCCATAACAACTAAATAGCGATTGCGACTTGGTTCTGGACTATCTAAATCCATGATAAGTGCCATGAAAGCATGTAATGTTAAAGTAATCAAAGGCATCCTGAAAGATATAATTATTTTTAGAATAAAATCATATTATCAAAAAAATTCTAAAAATTTAAAAAAATCAACATATTAACTAACCACATAATAGCAGTGAGTGCAATAAGTAGAGATCCGAAACTTGCAAGTATACATACGACAGGGAAAATAAATAATATAACAAGCGTTCCTAAAAGGCCTTTGGCGCCATAATTCCATAGCCTATTTAAATGTCTTGTCATTCCCTTGCCGATAAATCCTATAACACAAATAAAAAAATAATATTTATTTGAAATATAAAACATTAATATATGTGTAAAAAGATTTACCTGTATCCGGTTCTGTTTCAAAATGCGTTCGACTTTTACTGATATGCCTCCATAGTGCTACTAATCGAGAACAGAGAGTAGGCATTTGTGAAGATTTTCGTGGGAACAATGTGCCATTGAGTTGGCTTAATTCTAAATCAGGAGTAAAAGGTTGCACAAGTAACAAAGCACGGATGGAGACTGGACTGTACCATGGAACTGCTACTCCCAAAAGAAACATTGCATTCCAAGTCCAACACCATGTTCTTGCTATGTAATTTATCCAACGCCACATTGGCCACCTTCGTGTAAGGTAGGTAACGTAGATTAACGATATCTAATGTACATTTTATATAATTGCTAAGTTTATAAAACTTATCAAGTTTTTTCTTTTCTCCAACTTACCTAGTCGTCGTTGTACGTACTACTTCTCTTTCAACTAAGAAAACAGCTTGACTCGGATCCGCGCGTGGTGTTGTTATGGACGTTGGTGTATTGCTTAAAACTGTTGGAATGATTTCAGATTGACCTTGAAAATTTCGTCTTATTATCCAATTTTTTGGAAGCCATATTTGTGTCGGCCATTGAAAGCTCCTAGTCGGCGTTTTAACTTTACGTAATTCTTTCAATAAAACTGGCTCTCTCTATAAGAAATTAAAATATTATAAACAATTATAAATAAAATAATATATATACTTTATATAATTAAAAAATGTTTGTATATACCTCTTTCATAAAAACTAAATCACGATTGAGAAAGTAACAGGTCTGTTGCAAATTTTGATGACTGCACAATGCAAGAGCTTCCTCGTGAGCACACCACTCGCATTCCTCTATAAAGTTTTCTTCGGCTTCTCTCATACGATCTCGCATCCATGGTTGTATTCGTGATAAAACCGGATGTTCGAATTCAATATGTTGTCTTAAACACTCTTTTGTTTGTAGCAACTTTCGTTGGACATTTTCAATCGCTCTGTGCATTAATACGACGGATTGTGCTTGTTGGACTAGAAGTTGTGCAATACCTTCACCGAGTGCAAGTATATCCGGATGCGACAGAATGTTGGTATATACTCTTTGTAAATATTCTCTCATCACTGCTTCATTAACTTCCTAAAAAAAACGGTAGAAAAACATGTTTTTAGTAAAATTTATGGCCAAATAAAAATAATAAAAGTAGAGTTTTACGTACTCTTTCTATTTCTTCATCTGGTTTTTTCTGTGCTCTTAATTCTGATATCAGTCTTTCCCTAAAATGAAGAAACCAGCCACGAGTTTCTTTCTCTAAAATCGAGACTAGTATTGGTAAAGCCTTTCTGATAATGTCTCTGCTAAATAATCTTAGATCAACAGCAGCTCCACCGGGTGTACCAAACACAAAAGGAATTGGAACGGGTAATAACTGAGATGATTCACGTTCAACCTCGAATTTTTCCATTGTTGCTCGACGTAGTTGTTTTCTTACAAATCCACAAAGCAGTTCCAATGAATCTTCATACTCTGGCTATACATTACAAAATATAATATATAAATATGTGATATATCTTTATACTTTAATACTATATTAGAAATTATAATAAATGATATACTTTTATAGAAAAACAATGTACTTACTCTACATACTAACTCTGCAACTAAATATCGACAACGTTCTTCTCGAATTTTGGCATCTAAATTATGTGCTTGCAGAGATGGCACACCTATTATTATATCTGTAAAAATATATATACATTGTAATAATATAAATTAAAATAATAATTATAATTAAAAATATTATATATATATATATAATTTTGGATGTATTAGGTCGTCCCAAAGTTTCCTTTCTTTTTTAGTAATTTTACGCGCATAATATTTTGTATGTTGAGTAATATACAGTATAGAAAAAGGTAATAGAGTAGAGTAGATATTAATTTAGTAAAATAACATAAAATAAAAAATATTATGCATACAATATTGTGCAACTTATCACCAAGAAAAAGCAAGAAATTTTCGGGGGACGACCTAATATATTTATTTATTTATTTATTTGTCTTACCGAGAAGACGTAAAAATCCTGTTAAGAATGCTTTAAAAGATTGCGAAACACTGAAGCAATGGGACACTAATCTAGCTTTTGCAGTTACTACAAGAAATCTAGTAGCTAAGGCAAGATCTCTGAGTAGTGCTTCGCGTCTTCTGTCTCTTCCACGTTGAAGAAGAGCACTTAATCGCCATCGATGTATCTGGCCGGCAAAATTGATCGAATCCACTTCGAATTCCCTGTACAAATAATAGCGCAAAATGCAGGTAATTAGATAATATGTAAAATTGTATGCATGTAAATACTTTTTTGTGTCCATGTAATTGTGCAAATATAATTTCGACGTTTATAATAGAAAGAGAAAAAAAGAAGGAAAAAGTAGAATAATAATATTTAATAAATTCTACACGACGAACTATACGATCCAATCTTAACAAACACACAATAACTGAAATCTTATTTTTTTTATTTACTTTTTTTTTTCTAAAACGATTTATTCTTTTTTTTTTGTTTAATTAAACAATTTCTGATATGTTTCTATAAAGAGATCTGTTGTTGCTAATTAAAATATCACACGATATTTTTTCAATAATTTGAAAAACAAAACTAAATATACACTTACATATGTAACTCTGCCTATGGACATTGTAATATGTAAAAACTAATAATTATATGTATCTGTTTTTTTCTATTTTTACAAGCATGTTTCCTAAAAATAATATAAGATAAACCCACACCACGTTGCAATGTTTTACAGTGATAATTTTTTAAATATTATATGTATATATATGCATATATAATATATTTATATATATATGTACAATGTGAGTAAAACATGCTAAAGAGATGCAATAGAAATTTGTTAGATACTATACCAATTACATATGTTCGATTGACTTTTATTTTTTTTACCAGGTGAAACCTTTACTTTCATAATTTGAAGTGCAAGTAAAAATGATATATATTAATTGCTATAGTTAATATATTTATTGATAGCAGTATATATGTGAAACTTTGGAAAACAAATTTGTGCTTCTTTTTATTTGAATAAATTTTTCATTTCTTTTTCAATCGTGAATAAATCTTAAGGAAAATTCGTGTTTGAGTGATTTGTAAGAATAGACAAATACAACACTGAAACTGACAAGTAGAGCATCTAAAACAGTTTATTATTAATGTAATAATTTGTTTTATTTTTTTTTTTAAATAAACAGATCGATCGATAAAATAATATAGAAATGAGACAAATGTGTGTATGTGATTTTATAATAATTATGTAATTAATTCAGCTCTTTGTCTCAGTTTCAGATAGATTATTGCTTAATCATTAAACATTTTAGTATTTAATTTTCACTTATGCGTGTGACATACCCGCATTTTCGAATGCTCTCCAACTGAGTGGCATTCAGCTTCTTCGGCTTTCCGTATTTATCCTTGTGCAAGCTTTACAAAAATACGTTAAAACGTTTATCAGAGATGAAAATATGAAAATGAATTAATAATCCTATCGTTCTAATTTTTCTTCCTTCTCGTATCACAATTGTCTCCACAAAATTAATAATTCTTATTTTTTTTTTTTGAAATTATATGTAATATGTAATAAAATTGTTTGTATATTTATTCGCTTGCCGATAGTAGAAAATTGCTACCCGGAAGACTGAAGTTTCAAAACCACCCCAAATATATGATATATATATATATTAGAAATATTTATTGAATTGATAGAAGAAAAAATACAAGAAATTTTTCACACTCCATGCCGACTAATGAAAACTGCACTATAGATATCACACAAAATATCTTACTTGTTTCTAAATCTACATTATTAATGATACTGTGTCTAATTGTTACACACATTACTTTCGTGTTTTTTCAAATACTTACGTACTGAATTAATCTACCTGTATAATATTGGCAAATACATTAAAAACCTTTTCAACGTGGAAATGAAATAATCTTTCCTTCGTTGATAATATATTTGACGATGATCGCTAATAATATTTAATCTAGCGAGAATAATCTAGCATCTAAATTAGAAACTAACAATAAGTAATATCGATGACTATAAAACTACTGATTGAAAAAAAAAACAAAATAGGGACGAGAAAAGAGGAGGAGGAGGAGAAAGAGAAAGAGAGAGAGAGAGAGAGAGAGAAAATGAAGAAGAAGAAAAAAAAATAATTAAAAACAATAATAAATATAAAGAAAAAGATTTGGTTCCATAAAGAGAAAGAGAGAAATAACAAAGAAATGGCGATACTACTTTTTATTTTCAAAGACTTACCCTCTCTCTCTAATGCTTTCTAATTGTTTATTAGTAAGTCTTCGAGGTTCTCCTTTGCTATCAACTGCTACGGCATCCAATTCGTCGAAACTAGGTGCTACGAAGAGATCCTTCAAGTGATGTTTCTTTCGCGCGAGCGTGTCTTCGCCTTCCGTATTCGTGGAAAGTGGTGGTGGCAAGATAATCGGAAACGTTCTCCAGTGATAAAGAAATTGTTGTGCAACGTCTTTGATATTGTGTACCAATGCCTCCACCTCGGCTGGTGCACCACGTAGGTGCGACGTGTCAAATTCAACCGGTTCTTTCTATAAATTCATTAACATCAATATTGGTAATTGTGTAAAAGACAACAAATTTAATTGTAAATTAAATTTAATAATTTAAAACGCACGAACACATCTAGGTTCACCCTAATATTTGTCCCCAATGCAATAATTTATTGAATAAAAATATAAAATTAAAAACAAATATATATATATAAGAAGAGAGGTACGTAATGTTATAGGGAAATGAAAAGATTATTACCTCTGGCTGAAGTCCATCTCCATTTCGGTGATAAGGCTGGTGAGGATAAGCCTGATGATTCGGTCCCGTGTTGGCGGAGTTCGCGGAAGCCGAGTTCAGATTGTGGGGCATCTCGCGCGTAAAGAGCGTGCGCGGCGGCTGAGGTCAGCTGCCCCTTATTCCGACTATCTCCTCATACACCATGTTGCTGGTCGCCACCATTTATCATAGCACGCTGTAAGTAAAGTATAAAAGTATTTCATCGATAAGAAGAAGAAGAAGAAGGGTTTATCTTTTTATTTAAGAAATTCAAAGGTTAAATGTTCGTTCGCCAAGATGGCAGCTCTTACAAATGCGCCATATTGGATTTTGTAAAAGCTTGCAATCCATCATTTGTAACAGCGTTGAAATTGTTTTTCTTCTAATTAATCTTTTTAATGATATGTCTATATGTTGATACATATATATATTTTTTTAGGTTAATTGCAATACATTTAATTAGAAAAAAGAATTTTAATTGATAACTTTTGTATCGTGTAAATACGTAATAGTTTCGTATTAATTTAATTCGATAACACATTCAAAAGGAAATCGATTAGCAGCTAGGATGAGAGCCCCACCCAGAACGCACTCACGCAACCTGTTTATCGGTTCGTTACGCGCAAAAGGAGAATGGAGTTACGAGAATAAATTATTTATTTATAGTCTGTTCTTGTGTTCGCGTTAATGAAAATGTTATTATAAAATTTTATACATACATATGTGTGCATGTTAGAAAGCAACAATATTAGATTACAGTAATATTTTATGGTATATAAAAAAAAATATGTTTAATTAATAAAATATAAATTTATATTACACGTGGGGTATAAATATGCAAAATTTATCATAAACATTTTATCGCATTAAAAAAGAAATATTATTTTCCAAATATGGAAAATTTCACGAAAAAGCACAGACACATGCAAAAAAAAATGTTTTGAAAGAGAAATAGAGAGAGAGAGGATAATCTTTTCCATCAGATAAAAGTAAATATAGAAGCATCAGAGACCATCAGAGCGGTCTTATTTATCCGTCACGTATGGTGGTTTCGAATGAATGTAAGGGTCTCCCCCCATCAACCGATTATACCCCATTAAACAATTAACATTCTGTACATTCCACTTGACGTTTCTCATTTATTTGTCTTTCTTGACTTTTCAATAGTTTTGAACGAGTAAGCGCAATGCAACACAACAACCCTCTGATCTCGTTCACCACTTATGACGTATAATAAGTAAATAAGTATTATATATTTACTTATTTACTTTTTAAAGAACATAGATACATGCAAATAAGTACACAATTAGATTGCAAAGAGGGCGCGTTATTTAAAAGTTCGAACCTCCTTTTGCTTATATGTATTGAGAAGGGGCTATAAATATTTTGCAAAGAGCAAAGCTCTGAAATAACGTTCCACGGGACACGCTTTTAGAAAATGGGTCGGTTGCACACTGAAATTCAGCACATCAAATCTAAACGCTTTGAGAATTCTACGGAAAATTCTACTAAAACCCCTCTTTGATGTTCTTATTCTGTTAAACATGTACTACTTACATATGTCCTGTTTTTTAGAGTGTATCTTACTTTCAACTTTCCTTAGTAATTGATATTACCAATTAGGTTTACAAAATTGATATCTACCTTATAACATTTATATACATATATTATCGTATAACATTATTTTAATATATGTGAAAATCTATGTGTCTGTTTTTTTTGGATCAAAATAATAAACAAAAATTTTACGATACTAATTTTAAAATTATCGCTTGAATTACTTCAAAATGGCCGATATAAAATGATAGATATTTAATCCTACGTTTATAAAATAGTAATAAAATGATCGAATCAATCGTAATTTATAACGACAGTTATACCGATTATAATAATTACAGAAAATATATAACAAATGATAATTATTCTAATTAAAACATTGTTGTCTACTTTGTTAGACCAACGAGTGTTTATTACTCGTTTGAAATAAACGCGCCTGCGCTCGCACCGTCATAATTATTATACACTCTGATTATGAAAAAGTAGGAGAATATTTTTTAACGGGCTTTCCTTTCCCTTCTCTTTCTTTTCTCTTCTGTCGAGAGAATGCTCTCCTTATTATTATAAGAAACAATATTCCATTCTGGCAAAGTACCAACTTGGGTCTCAGTTCGGTCTCGCTTTTTAATGTGGGACACGCTACGAATCGAAGTAAAGATTTCAATGGAGGACAATTTTACTTCTGATGTCATAAAATGTATTATAAAGTATATAGAAGATATTTGTATTTCGAACAAACAAACAAAATTCATATTTCACAACAGTCAATTTACCTATCATATATATATATATATATATATATATATATATATACAATCGTATATTTATATTATATATTTTATCATAAATAATAATCAAAATGAATAATAATAAAAAATGTTAATAAAATTGTTAATAAAATAATAAAATAATTAAATTAATTTTAAATTATTATTTATATAATTTAAAATTAAAAAAATAAAAAAAAATTTTTATAATTTAAAATATTTTAAAATAATAAAATAATTAAATTAATTTAATTAAATAAAAAAAAATAATAAAAAATGTTAATAAAAAATGTTAATAAAAAATGTTAAAAAAAAGAAAGAGAAGAAGAAGAAGAAGTTAATAAAATTATTGCCAATAATATAAAATATTATAATTTATAATATTAACGGCCTAGAGTCACATTGAATTATTTTTTCCCATCAGATCACTAAAATCAAGCAACGTGGTGGGGACGGTTAGTAAAATGAATGGATAACCCGTTCGGAAAAACAAAAACTATATTCTGTTGACTCCAGATATAATAATAATAAGCGGTAAAATGATTTCGGATAAGCATGAAAAAAAAATGTTTCTTATAGAAGTAACTCGAACCGGTAAAGGGAGAGTAAAAAATGATACAATATATAAAATAAATATATATATTTCCTATATATTATTTTTTTTTGTTACTTTATTATTTATTTTTTTACTGTCCAACATTTTATGAACATTCTTGTTTATTAAAAAATTATTATTATTATTATTATCATTTATTCGTATTTTTGCTTTTATCCATCGTATTATTTATGTATAATTGAAATTATAATTAAAAATAACGATCACAAGATAAGAAAAATATAATAAATCAAATCAAATCAAATTGCTGGAAATATCTGTTATCTGAGCATATTGTTTTCTCTCTACAAATAAACTGTTATATTCGTAACGATATAAAGATAACTAAAACTGAATAGTCGATTTCACGAAGAAATCCCTTGTTGGTACGACCAAACGGAAATGAATTATTCATCCCTCCAAAGGAAATTAGCCGCTATCATCGTACACAACGCCGGTGTATGGTAATTCGTCGAAAGCCTCTAACGGATCGTCGACCCCGTTGAATCATCGGAAGAGAAAAATAGAAAGAAAGAGAGAGTAAGAGAGAGACAGAGATAGAAAAAAAAAATATATTATAATAAATTACTTAGAGATTGTCTCACAACAATTCAACTGTTTGTGAGTTACAAAGAGTTAAAAATCCTAACTGAATAAATACTGACATAAATACTTTGAATCTCAAAGAGAGAAAGAAATAAAGAAAGAAAGAAAGAGAGAGAGAGAGAGAGAGAGAGAATCTATATTTTTATTACACACACACACGCGCGCGCGTATATGTCCACGTGTGAGAATATTTACGAGTCAGTTCGAACCCATTCCTAAGTAGGTTGGCAAGTAGTCACGCGTCGACTTTTGACCCAGTTCAAAGCTTGCAAGCTTCGCTTACTTTAAAACCATTTTATTAGAGAAGAAACGAACTCTGTGTATAAGATATCAACGTACGTATCTACGTATATGTATAAACCATAAATCGCATGGGTTTGTAAAGTTAAGCATAGGAAGATATAGTAAGAGAGAGAGAGAGAGAAAGAGAAAGAAAAACATTAACTTAACAGTTTTACTACGTACTTTCAAAATTATTATAGATTTCTTCATACAATATGCATTCCTCGGTTAATAACTTTCTGTAAAATGACTTATTTACTTTAAATTGTTTTATTTTTTTATTTTTTAGCCTCTACCAATTTATAACAAATTAATAATAAATATGATTCTTAAATTAAAGATATTAATTTCTTTCTTTCTTTTTCTATATTATTATTATTTCTATATTAATAATTAAGTTATAATAATTTTCATTGACATTATTTGAATCTGAGATAAGACATTATAATCGAAAAAGATTTTTAGTTTTAAAAATTAAAAATGAGCCCCGACGAAAGATATGGCGTTAATCTTTTTATAAAGATCAATTTTATTCGACAAAAAGCTAGTAATAGCTTCATTTTGTCAATTACGATAAGAATCGAATGTTAGAATAAGGCATCAACGCATTATGCAGTTTCTCTCTTTATCTATCCTTTGTAGAAATCGTTGAAGTAATGAACAGAGGCCATTCATGAATTCACGTCTATAAAGTACACCACAGCTAATGATACGTCTTCACTGTAGAATACTTGAGGAAGACAGAGAGAAAGAGAAAAAGGGAGAAAAAGAGAAAGAGAGAGAGAGAGAGAACATTCGAAGGATCTTCTTCTCATCCTCCATTTTGACGTCGCACATCCACTTTACCGCTACCTTCATAATTATTTCCGTCTACGGTCACGAATGAAAATTTATTCGCTAAAATATTAAAACTTATTACGTTCACGTTCAGCGAATAACATGATTACAATAATGACGATAATAATGATGATGATAATAATAATAAGAAAAAAAAAGAATATATATATATAAAAGAATATATATATTCAATATTAATGATATAGTGACATTCCCCACAATTTCGGTCTTTCACGGTAACACATATATATATATATATATATATGTATAACGAAGATTAAGTAATAGATACGAACAATTTATACAATCCTATATTAAATTCATTTCGATAATGATCATGGCAAAGTTTCGATCACATTATTATTAATACTAATATTTAATATATTGAATCATTTTCTCAATTATTTTTATTATTTATGCAGATAATTTAAAAGTAATTTATATCGTAGTTAACGTATTTTAATATTAACCACTATGGCGGCGGTCTTCGATGATCTAATAATCGAGGTAAAGTGTGTCAATGTTGTTGTTGATATTATCTCATTATTTTATTATTATTAATTATAAATTATTAATTATGTAATTAATAACGATCATGCATTAAATTGAATACAATGATATATTGAAACTAATAATAATAAGCTTAAATTAAATTGCATTACTTATCTAGGTTCTATTTCTATACGTACAACACTTAATTGATATAGTGGAATCTTTAACCACAATGTCGGCGTTATTCTACGACAGCCGATAGCTAACGTATTTATTTCTAGAAAGTGAAAATCAATCTCACGTTATCCTCGAAACATTTTTTTATGCGGTGCTTCGTTTGAAAAACATATTCGCGAGCCGACAGTGGCAAACAATTGTTCAAACACAAAGCTTACGTATATATGTATTTATATATGCATATCTGCATGCATATCTACATGCATATATATTTAGAAATGTATTTTGCTATATACGCGTTCTTCTACGTGTATATAAACAATTATTCGTATGCACCGGAGAAAGAGAAAGATTTCTTCAAAAGCACGTATTGCTGTGCAAGTATATACACGTATGTGCAATTGTATATATTCAAAGGAAAAGCATCTAGCTACTAATACATGGCTTTATTCCTTCTTCAAACTGCATACGTTTCATTCACGCATAGTCACGAATGTCATTTCACGAAGCGTAACACAGGGAACGGACATAATAATATACAAGCCCGATCTTTATTTTTCTCCTTTTTTTTTTCTTCTTTTTTTTTGTTTTTTTTTTTTAACGAAGCAAAGTTGTTCGTTCATCATAGATATTTATATATATATATATTATATTCACATTATTTTCCATTAATACAAAGAAAAAGGGAATTAATGCTTGAAACGAAAAGAAAAAAAGGGGGGAAAAAAAAGGAATTTCTATATCTCTGCACGGGGTCATTGAAATTTTAACCACCCTAAAATAAATCTAATGGAAAATTCTTTGCTATTAGTCTACAACAAAAGACAAAAAACAAAACAAAAAAAAAACACTTTAAATTCGACTGAAAAAATTTAGCGTCTGTTTTAAATTAGTATATGAAAATAACCGCGTACATATTCGAATATGAAAAAGATGGAAAGAAAGAAAGAAAGAAAGAAAGAGAGAGAGAGAAAAAAAATAAGAAAAGAAACAAATTAACATAAAAATTCAAGTTTAACAGGACGAGAGAAGATGCAGTGTAGTATGTATTATATATCATGTAGGTCAGTGGAAGAAAAAAACGAAGTAGAAGAGATAGGGTTGGAATGGCGGAGAGATATAGAAGGAAGAGGGGGAGGAAAAGGAGAAGGAGGAAAAGGAGGACAATTTTACAGAGGCGAGTCTGCAACCTGAATCGACCGCACAAAGTTATTTGTCTCGATCTTTCGTTTTTTTTTCTTTTTTTTTTTCGTCGTTGGCTGGGTTGCTACCATTACTACTAACACATCATCATAAAACCTTCCTTCTTTTCTAAGGTATGATTAAAAGGACTACGTGCTACCTGCTCTATGGGTATCACACATTTTGTTCTTATCTTTTCTCAAAGTACACGTAAACGTTATGATGCATTTATTTATATGGTGTACATTGACGAAAATTTGGTTAAAAAAAAAAGTAGAGAAAAAAAAGAAATGGAGATTAAAATAAGAGGAAGTGATAAAAATGAATGTATTACATATATGTATGCGCGTGTGTTTGTATGTGTATGTACGTATCGGGTTCATTCGAGGTTGTTAAACGAATTTTAGGTGAAAATCAACGACCCGTTTGATTTTACAAAGGCTTCTATGCTATTCGCTAGATTGAACATTTCTTTGAATTTATCGATCGTCTCTCTCTCTCTCTCTTTTTCTCTCGCTTTATATTGTATACACATTCTTTCTCTCTTTTCTCTTTATTTTCAATAATATTTATTCGATTCTATATTGGAACATTTGAATGCTACTCGAGGATCTCCAAATAATAGTCGATTATTGCAATACCCATTGCTTTCTCAGTATATGTCTCGATTTTCTAAGGTATTTGCTGAAATTGGTACGTTATATGTATTTAAATATCTGAAGAATCTAGGGTAGAGACTATTTATCGTTAAGAGGGCTTCCATTTAATTCGAACATTTTTATATATATTTTGTTATATTCCATTGTAATTACTCCAAAAGTATTATTGTACTGTAAAATAAATAATTATAATACTGTAGTACAATATAATAATAAATAATATTATAATATAATATATAGTAATAAAATATAATACCGCTGTACTATATAATAATAATACGTAATACTGTAGTACAGTATAGTAATAAATAATATTGTAATATAGTATAGCAATAAATAATATTACACTATTACAGTATACTAATAAATAACAACATACAACAGTATAAGTAAGTAATACTTGGATAAGTAATAAAAAGATGTTTATAGGTAAATGTATCAGTAAAATGCAACAAAAATGTAAATGCATTAGTGTTGTTGTGTGTGCGTGCGTATGGATATGTATATGTATGTACATAAAAGGAAGAACGTTGCCCGTTTTAAAAGCCGTTTCGTCTGTCATCGACCTCCATTCGTTTCTTTCTCTCTCTCTCTCTTTTTTCTGTTCCTGTCTCTGTCTCTCCTATGAGAGGGAAAGGAAAAACGGTCGGTCTGTTCTTGATTGAGACCAACGATGGACAAATTTGGCATTGTGAAGAGTACCAATGCTACCGTGCATCTCGTGGTCGTAGGAAGATACAAAAAAAAAGAAAAAAGAAAAAAAAAGAAAAAAGAAATCTAAATATCGACGTCGATGCAAACTCCGACCCCTTTCTTTATCACTCTTGATCCCTCTCGCTTTTTCTTTCTCTCTCTCTCTCTCTTTTTTGTTGTTGTTTTTATGCTTCTTTGTCTTTCTCTTTTTCCCCCTTTTCCTTTTTTTTTTTTATTTTGGTTTCAACGTTCAACACAAAGAAAAATCTCCACGCAGTGCGGAACTTTTGGCCGACTTTTCCGATCCCAGTTGCGGGATCTATTTCTTTCTTTTTCTTCTTTTTTTATCTTCCTCTTCTCCCTCTTTTTGCATTTTTTTTTTTTACCGAAAAGTGTTGCGTCCTCGATACACGACACAGATTATCATCATTATCATCATAATCATTGTCATAGGACACCAGCATCGGCATCGGCATCGAAAATTGTCATCATTGCAATCGTCAGTTATAATATTTACATAATATTGTAAATATTAATCATATTTTTAGAAAAAAAAAAAAATGATCAAAATTAAATTTAAAAAGAAACATTTACACGTAATATGTGTTAAATTCAAATCCGTCGTAATTTAAAAAATGATCAAATTCGAAATAATAGAAAAATAGTATTGTAAATTATTGATTTTCTTGTCATTTACATATAAATTTAAATATAACAAAGAGAGAGAGAGAGAGATAGACGTCGATTTAACGTTTCATTATAGTTATCATTTATCAGCCATTAGTCAATTGCACGTTTGAAATACCAACGTGTTATATCGCCACTTGACAATCCTGTTCTTGCAACGAGCGACGTCGCCGTGCAATTTTCTGTCGGCGACAGAATAAAGAATAAGAGAGAAATAGAGAAATAGAAAATTCTCAAGCAGTAGTGTATTCGTAGCACGATAACGAAAAACTCGGTTAGTCGTTTATAATAGACTCGTTATTGGAAATATCCCATTGGCGTCGAGAGATACGATGTGATGTTCTTCCCTTTGTATATTAAAGGTCTGCCTCTATTCAAACTCGTACTACTTGCTTATCGATATCTTCAACCACTTTCATTTTCTTTTTCTCTCCTTTATTAGTGCTTTTGGTTAAACCATCGAATATACAACAACAACAACAAAATAAAAGAGAGGTCATTATGAAGTGAAACTTTATTAAGCAACGGTAACAAAATTAAACCAAATTATGAAACGACATAAAAAAAAGAGAGAGAGAGAGAGAGAGAGAGAGGGAGTTCGATAAAACCCAGAATAATTCAGTTAAACGAAATTATGTAAGGTTCTAGTGTTAATTGTGTTGATGATGGTATGTGTGTGTGAGTGATACGTTTGCTTATGGAAGAATGAGTAGAAATGTAAAATACCTTAAATGATTGTTAATTAATCGATCGAAATGTGTATTGTTGTAAAAAAGCACCGTATATATGTCCCGTGTACCGTCTTTCTTGAAATTCACCGTTGAAGTGAGTCATTGTCCTCAGTTAAGGTTGTTTTGTTAAATGTTGTTTATATGACTTTCATAACGTTGTGCCTGTGTATAAACGGGAATAATTCAACTAATCAATAAAATTTAAAATTATAACGTCCATATTTTGGCATTTTTTCCCTTTTATGTAATTGTTTAAACTAATGTAGATTTGTTTTAACGTTTTTGTGCAGTGGTGACTTCGGAGGGGGAAATTTACATCGAAAAGAATATACCACAGCGAAATCATTTAATTTTTAAAGTATATAAATAAAATCGAGAAAAAAGTATATAATATAAAGTATATAATATAAATCGAAATCATTTAATATTTAAAGTATATAAATAATTTCGATGTGGTATCCTTTTCGATGAAAATTTCCCCCTCCGAAGTCACCACTGCACAGGAACGTTAAAGCAAATGTACATTAGTTTAAACAATTACATAAAAAGGAAAAAAATGTTAAAATATGAGCGTTGTTATCTTAAATTTTATTGATTAGATGAATTATTCCTTTTATACACATGCGCAACTTCGGAAAGTCATATAAACAACTTTTAATAAAAGTAATTTTCTAGAGGACAATGTCTCATTTCAACGGTGGATTTCGAAGGGGACGGTACATAGATCGTATATTCCGAGCTTTTAAACAACAATAGACACTCCCATCGATAATTAACAATTATTTTAATATTCTAATGCACTCTTTTTATATTTCAGTTTGTTTTAACACATATATATTGGTTGAAATATTACTTTTCTATTAACATACTTTGAATATTAAATAATTTTTTTACATTTATATCATATATCATAGTAAATATTTATAAAAAAAAAAAACAACTGAAAAATTTGATAATAAAATTTATTACAGCATATATCGATTTGTCGAGAAAAAAAAATTAGACATGAAATTAAATGCATTTAATAAATTGGATTGTTTTATAGGGTTCACGATTTGTCAAAGGGTCACGAATGACTTGTTTAAAAGGTATAATTTTTCCGCTCGAGTAAGAACTTATCGTCTCGTTCCGGATTATGATGCACGCAGGTGCAATGTGTGTAGTAATGTCTCAAGTGGTATTTGTTTGTATGATGTGTGTGTGTATGTATTTATGTGTTCAAACTCTCTTCTGAGTATTGCCATTAACCGTCGAAATCACAGCTAATATTATATTAATTAAAATTAATTAATTAATCTGTTTAATGTGTGTGTATATAAAAATTCAAATCTGGAGTTTTAATTCGTACATATATTTGAATTACATATCAAATGTAAAATTAAATTCACGAGTAAAAGATTATATAATTTTTCGATTTAATTTTCGCTATATTCGAATAATTGTCAGAGTCGAATAATATATAAAAGAAAAAAAAAGAAATAAAAAAATTATTTATTCATATGTTAAATAACAACGCGCATATTATTTCGTATAATTACACATAAATGATTTATTGTAATAATACCATAACACGAAGATTGTCAAAAAAGTTTCTAAGCAATTTTAAGAATCAATGTTTCCTTTTCGCAAACTTTATAAGCAAATTTCTTAATTCATTTTTTTTTTATTTTCATATCGTAAAACTACCAAATTAAGTGGCAAAACTACGAGTCTAATTACAAGTCTACAAAGTTTTAATAATATTTCTTTTTCCTTTAAAATCTCTCATCCCCCTAAACTCCTGTTTTCTTTTCTTTTCTTTTCTTCTATCATATAACGAACTATTATTAAAATCTTTGTCGTATATTAATTTTAATCCCGAATAATTTTCTTTATATATTCCTAGAACAATCGCTTTCTCTCTCTCTCTCTTTTTCTCCGAGAAATAAATTCATGTTCGGTCGGTGGAATAAGAGGAAGGAGGAGCAGGGGGAAGGAAATAAATCACAGCTCTCGATTATGGTAGAAGGCCACTCTCTGGGATATAAAAGATGTTCCATAAAAAGGATAATGACTCTTCGTTCAACGAAGTTTATCGTTACTCCCCTCTTTCGCATGCATAATTTTCGTCGTAAGTTTAGTTGTGCGTCATCGGTACGTAAGCTAGCTAGCTAGCTAGCTACTCTCTGGGATATAAAAGATGTTCCATAAAAAGGATAAGGACTCTTCGTTCAACGAAGTTATCGTTACTCCCTCGTTTCATGCATAGTTTTCGTCGTAAGTTTAGTTGTGTCTCCGCTATGTTCTTCTAAAACTTACAAAGTTTCACTCTAATTCTCACCTCATTTTTTCTCCCCCCCCATTCCCCCTTCATCTCTCTCTCTCTTTTCCTTTTTTCTCTATATTTTTTTTTGAAGTACAATAAGTACTAGTACGTGTCTGAGTGCGAGGGACACCCAACTTTATTCCGCCGTATCGATCCTCTCCCCTCTGCAATTCACTTACGAAAGGATCTCTGCTGTTAGCAGAGAGAGAAAAAAAAAACGAGGGAAAAGAACAAAAAGGAGAGAAAAAGAAAGAAACAAAAGGAAGCTCTTCCTGTCGTGAAATAATACCTCGGATCTTCCGTTGACGAGAATTTGATATTTGCCTGGAGGATATTCTTTGATTTATATGACTTTTGGATAGGGTTACGTATTAGAGAGAAAATAAATTCGAAAAGTTTTATTATATATTACACTTTCAAGTGTCTTTCTAACTTTACACTTTTTTTCAGAGCTATTTTTTACTGTTATATTTGGATTTTCTTGTTTTTTTATGCTTCTTTTTAAGTACTTCGTTCGCTGTTATATTTGGATTTTGATAGATAAAATATTAAACCATTGTAAAAAAAAGAAAGAAAAAAAAAAGAATAATGGAAAATATGGACGAAATATAAATAGAAAATACGCCGATGTTTCATTAATTTTGACTAACGAACAGGATCCAGCAACTCTAGGAGACGATACTTGAATTCAGTCTGTGCATCCAAAGTGCATGGCGAGTCGTTATGCTCGTAATTCCACAACATTTTTCTCTCTCTCTCTTTCTCTTTCTTGCTACCACAACACGTTCTTCGAATATAGTATTCCGTTATGTCGTTACAAACCCATTATACTGTCTGTGACGATGCACAGACACCTGCACAACACAGTACCACATAGGCTCAACCTGCTTTATCAAGATCGTATCTTCGACCAGTACTCGCGTTAAACATCGCGTGGATCGGTAGTCTTTCAGCCTTGTATATTTCTCAGACAAGAAATACAAAATGGCGTCCTCGAATTATTTTTTGCTAATTTTTAAAACCTACTTCTCGAATTTTCCACATCTTTCGAGGATAATATAATTTAATTACGAGTGAAATAAATAGAAAATAATAATAATTATTTAAATGAAAAGAAAAATACTAATTGTTGCTATTAAATGAAAACAACGATTAATAGGATTGTCTCGACGCCATATTGAATTTTTTATAAAATAAATAGATTTTTAAAACGTCTACGCGTGTGGTCTTCGAGACGATTTATATTTAACGACAAAACCCGCATCGTTGCGTGACAATTTCTTTAGTTTCATCGAAATTCCAGTTCCAAGGAGTCATTATGCAATTAATTCCGAATACAATTTTTACGGTTCTCGATCTTCATGCTCATTTATCTTCGTTCGAAGGAACGTACACGCGGTGTTTTAACAGAAAAGTAGACAATTACAAGTACAACCATCCTTCTGCAACATGGTTTCAATTGATATAAACCATCAACTACACCACCCCAACAACAGTTAGGCATTCGCCTAACTTTGTATTATTATACATACTTCATGATTTCTCACAATAAAATAAACGAATGAGCCATGTTGTAGAAGACTTTTCCTATATATTGTTAGCTTTTTCCCCCCATAAATGTGAAAACATGAGCATTGGAACTGTACTCCTTTTTAAAAAAGTACACTGTGTATATAGACAGCACACATTGCTCCAAGTCTTGGCTCGACGCAGTCGATGTGCGTTTCGAATTGAAAGAGGTCTGAATTATCCGTACTCATCGCATACATACAAGAGAACAGATAATGTTCTTTAAAAGTCGAAGAGTATTACGTTCGTCAGCCATATTGCAGCAATGGCCGCACTCTTCCATTTTCTTTGATGTTTCCAAAAGAAAATGAACGTCCATTTGCTATTCTAAAAAACCTTACTGTATAATTGCTTTATTAGTTTATTTATTTCTCTCTCTCTCTCTCTCTTTCTATTTCAAAGATAAATGAAATTGAAGTAATTCGATTGTAAAAGCACAACTTTTTATTGAGAAGGATCCACAAATTAGAAAAAAAAATGGAAGGAAAGTCGTCTCCATTGGTCATTGCATGGGAGGAATCGTTAACAAATACGATAATTCAAGATTTGAATTTGTATTCTAATCCTGATTATTGTTTCGATAGTTTCGTGAATTATGGAGGTAATCATTGAAAGCTTTGCGAAATCCTTTGGCAAATAAAATCGGCTTAACTCAAATAAATCTGACAGGGAGGACCCATCCAATCCTTAAATATTCTAATAGCAATCGTAAAATTAAAACGAACATTTTTGTTCGACTTTTGGCATGATAAAGATGTCAATCAATTCAACGGTTGTATAATATAATTTTATTCTGTCTCATTAAAAAAAAAAGAAAAAAAAGAAGAAGAAATAAGACAAACTAACAAAAAATTCCTTTAGAAATCTAAAATAAATATAAAAACATTTGTCTAACTAACTATAAGTCAGTATAGGTTAGGTATGTACTAGTGACTCTCGAAGCGAAAGGGATAAAGGAAAATAAAACGAGAATCGATAGAAGCTGCATTTCGCAACGAACGCAGATAGAAAGCAGGAGGAGGAGGAGGAGGAGGAGGTGGTGGTGGAGGTAAAGGTATAGGAGCAGTAGACGGGAGGAGAGCAAATAAAACGAGAGAGTATTGAACGTGCAAGGCCCAGAAAACGAATACTAACCGCGAAAAGCCGTCTACCAGACGAAAACCGCCATTGCAATTCTAGAATAAATTTCAAAGCTTACGTGATTGAATTTTTAATCTATTTCAACTGAACTTTTTCTATCTTTTAAGAGAGGATGATATAAAAATGTGACAAACTCAATGAAATGAATTAATCATCTCTTCGGTGACGAATTTTTTTGTTTGTTAAAGAGGTAAACGAACAAAATGTATAACCTGTTTATCGCTCGAAATGATAAAAAATAAATAAAGAGTAATTCGATGGCGAGAAACGATCGATCGGAATAGAGTATAAATTTAGAGTGGTCAGTAAGATAATTGCGATCTCTCTAGGGGAGTAATTTGATGTTTCTCGGATGTATCGTTGTAGAAATACAGAAAGTAAGAAAGAGAAAAAAAGAAAGAAAAAGAGAGAGAGAGAGAGAAAGAGAGAGAGTTACACGTGTCGTAGTTACCACACACGTGGTGTTACATGACATAATGACAAACAGCAAGTCTGCTCGACAAAGGAGAACAAGAAGAACAGAAATAAAAAAATAAAATAAAAAGGTAGAGAGAAAGAGATGAAAGGAAAGAACTCAGTGAGATGGAAAGAAAGAGAAAGCAACGAACTAAGCAAGAATGTAAAAAAGGATTACGCGTGAAAGGATGTAAAACAGGATGCACTTATGCCAAGTATGACACCATCTTATCGTTCTCGCTATATTTTATGAATTTGCACGAAATTTCTTTTACGCGTGCATATAAATTTATATATATATATATATATAAATATATAACATTTGTTTGAAACCCAAGTACTTTTATAATAACATCGATAACTTCGTTAATCAATACGACGTAAAGAAACGTAATGGAATAAACATAATTCGATATGCCTTCTATCTCTTACCAATCATCATGAATCATTCATTTTGGTTACTGGAACGCAAACAAGCCTCGCTCTGTTTCTTTAAACTCAATCGATATATACACATACACATACACACATACACATTCATATACATCAGGATGATACAAAACACATCTAACTCTTCTAATACAAATGAAAGGAAAAATAAATTAAAAGGAAATGAAGTCACACTTTAAACGTTTATTACTCCAGAATAAAATATCAGATTATTTCGATTAACATTGATAATACTTTCTGAAATTGCAAGAAGGTTTTCTCTTTATAAGTATTATTGTTATTGTTATTATTATTATTATTATTATTATTATTATTATTATTATTATTATTATTATTATTATTATTACTACTGATTACTTTTAGTGGACGGACGCGCAAGCTCAAGTCTCTGGGATATTAAATGCATCGTCGCTTTTCTACGACGTGCTCGTTAGTTAAGTGTCACGAGCACAACGTACTACAAACGCGAGACGCTAATTGAGAGGCTTTAGCATCGTTTTACTGGCCACTACCAAGAGAACGTGAATCTACCTTTTTCTCTTTCTTTCTAATCTGTTCGTTCGTTCGTTCGGTCGATTTCGGTTGTCGGATTTTCTCGAGTATCTAGAACTTCGTAAGATTAACAACAATATAAATAACCGGGTCGTTGGCAGAATATACTTTACAAGGAACGTAAAAATGTGTCGGGTATTATTTTCGTATACAATTTTGCACAAAGGAAAATCCTGACGCAACTCCTGGGGCAAAATTAAAAAATTCAGAAATTAGTTAGTTGTTTGTTTGTTTGATTACTTTTTTATTATAGTATACTATCACTTCTACTATTACTAGTATCGCCACTAATACTGCAACTACCACCACTACAACAACAAGCAACCACTACTACTACAACTACTTTGGAGATGACACGCATGGCGAGTCATCCCGGATTTCATACGCACTGAATGCCTGCAGTGCATTTCATGAGAGAAGCCGAGGTGGAATCTCGTGTTACCCGGTGAAACCTCCATTGTTTCGATGGGAGTTCTACAAACGTACGGAGTAACAAGTTGTTGAGACCTAGGCAAAGGGGGGAAATACAAGAGAAAAAGGGAGGACTGGGGGGGGGATTGGACAAGGTAGAGTATAAAATAGCAATGAATGAAATATGTAAGTAACGAGCGTAAACTCGCGATGACGGAATAAAATGAATCGTTACGGTTCGTTTTTCTCGCTTCCTTTGTTCACTTAAAAGTGTCTACATTTTTTTTTGTCAGAATCCTCTTTTTTTGTTCCTCTAATTCAATTTCATATGCAGTTACTTAAATATTCTCAAAAAAAAAAAGGGAAGAAAAAAAGGAAAATAATATGCTAAATAACTTTTGCGCGTATTCATTACAGTTTTGTTAATAAAATTAATGACATTATTATGAAACATATACGCACGAACAAAAAGTTCAGAGTTTAGTTGGAAAAGTTAGAAAGTCGGTTAACCTTAGGTGGCAACGGTGGTGGCAATGGTGGTAGTGGTGGTAATGGTGTTAGTAGAGGTGGTGTTTTAATTCCCTGTCGTTGCAAGAGGGTACATCTCGCGCACCAATATCCCGTTTTCACGTAGTAACGTTGGCACAGCCGCAAATCGATTAAGCTCTATTGCACGCACATTCACGATGCTCCGTGCTTATCCTAGACGGCATACTAACTTTCAAATACTCGATCCTTCCTATCTTTCTTTCTTTTTAATTTTTTCATTTCTTTAATTTTTTTATTCTATCTCAATCCCCTTTTTAAAAATAATATTTAATGTATAATAGGAAGCAGAAAATTCCTATGTGAGCCAAAAGCTTTTAAATACTTTTTAAATATAATTAATTTTTTCCAAACTTTTTTAAGCGAACGTATTTTCTATTCAATTTTTGATACGACAGTAGTACCTTATAACTAGGGTAGATAATAACTAACTAACATTTCTCTTTCTAACCTTTTCATAATTCCCGCGCAAACAGTAAAATCTAATCGCTATGATGGTCACGTTACATTTTTTTTTTTCTTTTTTTTCTTTCAATCTACGAGTTAACGATGACATTATTAGATATCGTCATCGATTTATACGCCGATGAAATGTTTAGAAGAAATTATATTTTGAATCAATGGTTTGAGAAAAATTGGCGGGAATATTCGAAGAACATTTTTCCTCCATATTTTTTTTAAATATTTTTATCATTATTGTCGTTCTGCACAGAAAATAATAAATCAACAGTTAGTTCACTTTTTTTCTCTTGATTAAACTGAATGATTAGAAAGAAAAAAAAAATAGGAGATCAGAACCGTTAGAAATAACGATCAAAAGCCACGAAGTAATTAATATGCTGGCCAACGAGCACTCTCAGAGTCTAACAATACATGGAATTGACGGGAGAATATTAAGTCTTAAGCCTACTCACTTAAATGAGTAACTTAATCAAGAAATAATGACTTTGTTATAATAAAAATAATAAGGATGAATTTCTAAAAGATCGTTTTCTCAATGTTGATCGTTAAAATAAAAAACAATATTCATATAATAATAATAACAATGAATAAAAATTATTTTAATCGTATTTCGGTATAAACAAAAAGAAAATTCAAATGAATGCTTGAGCAACTTCGGCTGGAACAAGAAATGTCGGTGAAACTAAATTATACTATGATATATAAACCAATAACTAATTAACTTCGATTCGAATAACTTTAACTTCGCTAAAATTATGCAAAAGTAATCATGAATTTATAAATATCATTTTTTTTAAAAGTAGAATAAATTTAGTTAAGTAAAATTTTAAAATACACGAGAAACAAAAATATTCAAATAAATGTAATTAATTATAGATTCGAATAAATTTGACCATAACGAAACTATACTTATACTATACACATATCATGGGATATAAATACGCCTGTACATGCTTTATTGCAGTTCCTTTTGATAGTATCAAGCATTTAATCTTTTCATTTAGCTTCGTGTACCGAATAATGGACAGAGTAATAAAGAAGAGAAACTCACACGAACGAGAATGTCGTCGTAACGTTACTTTAAAAATGTACGACCATTCGCGTTAATTAAGATTGTTACTTATAAAACTAACTAGACGAACTCTATCTCTCTCTCTTTTTCTCTTACATTATTTTACAATGGATCGAAATACACGTTTGAAACTGATCTCTAACAACACATAACGCGTTGTCGCTGTGATTTCATCGAGTTAAAGAATTATTTTTCTATTGAATGCAGTAACTCGTCGCATATTTTTTTTTTTTATTAACACGAACATAATAACCTTGACGAACATAAATAAAGTGGATTAGTTTACGCTATACCAGAGGAAATTTGACCAAAAAAAAAAAAATAAGAAAATAAAAAAACACGTTCGTTAGAAAAACAAATAGATAAAGAAAAAAAATAGTATAATTTCGTCTTTGAAAAATGATAAAAAGGCTTTTAGGAGAATAATGTTAAACGTTTTAGTTATTTTTCTTCCTTTGAGTTATATCTAGCTAATTTTTTTAACTTTTTTTCTTATCTCTTTCTAACATAGAATAACTATCAGAATAAAGGAAAAAAGGAGAAAAAGAGAGAGAGAGAACTGACGACGCGTTCTAAATCGTTCAGAAATCTCATTTCGCGTATCTAACCGTATGAGGAACTCGTCTAACGATGAAGACACACGACTGATTGAAAATCTATGTGACTGTTTGAAAAATGTCAGAAATATTGTTACTAAGTTATATATATAGTTAAATATATTGTTAAATATATTATTAAAAATACTATAATATAAGTATTAAAAATAGTATTAAGTATTTAGTATTTAATCGTATAAAGAAAATTTATTCTAATGATTTATTAACGATTGATTGAAAACCTAAATAATTATAAGAAAAACATTAGAAAGAAAAGTAAAATGAATCGATTATTCTAACGTGTATTTAACTCTACGAAATACTTTTCTAACGAATTATACCCAAGTATGATTGAAAACTTGTCTAAAATTAAATGAGAAATATTAAAATAAGTGAAACATTATTACCATCGACATTTCATTTCCATTTATACCATCGACAATTCATTTAAAAAATATATATAACTAAGAACAAGCGACATCTTTTTCTCTTTTTTCTTTTCTATTCTCTTTTAAATGACAAGAAAACAAGAAAAAAAGATAGAAAAATGAAAAGGAAAAACATCCCTAACCTTGATTTCAGCGTTTTTGGTCCTGTCTCCTGTATTGCTCGTCTCTATCTCTTTCTGCTCCTATCTGTTGTCTTGCAGAACAAACCCTTTCTTTCCTTTTTTTCTAGTTGTAACGTATACGCAACTTTTCTTCTGAAATAACCGCCAAACGTTTTTTACCGATTAACGTGAATTGAAAATTATAAAAAAAGTTGTTGAAATTATCAAACGCACAGGATAGATCCTTCGAAACGTGTTCGCGAAAAAGGACTGACGTCTGAATGAAGGAACGAACGAACGAATGAAGGCACGAACGATCGTACCGAACATACGAACGAACGAACGAACGAACGAACGAACGACCGCCCTGCTCTCTCGTTTCTCCCACCCCTTCACACACTCTCTCTCTCTCACTCAACACACACACACACACACGCATATTCACGCAATCACTCTTTCTTTTTTTCTTGAAAATACAATGATAGTATTACTTACAAGTCGGTCTCCAAATAAACCTCGTCGATGTTTGTTCACCGTGATCTATAGACCAATGATTCACACCCCGTAGATCACACACTAATTTCCTTTAAACAGGAATTAAACCGAAACAAACGACAGCCGACACCAAAACAGCCCCTTCTAGTCTACGACTGATTTTTATCGAACTAGCCGCGGCGAAATGCGGATCGCGCTTCCGTCGCCCTGACATCTCACTGTTTCTTCGTGAACTAATTGATAATGTAGCGGTTTATTCTCGAATTCTTCGCGTAAGGATACATCAATGTTTCGTTTATCTTTTTGTATTAAGAATTTATATTGTATTTATTACTTTAGATTTGATTTATAAAATATTTAATAAAATATTTAATGAAAATTTTATAAAATGGGACATATCTGATAAATATTGAATTATCGTCGATTATATGTAAAATTAAAAGAGATACGTTAACACCACCAACTCACAGCTTGTTTCAAAACTAATGTTAAGGAGAAAATATAAAAATTTCATATTTTCAAGAATGCATATATGTATTTGTATATAGCATCGATAAAAAAACGAGTTTAATTGTATCTAGATAATTTATTTTTATTCGATTATTCGTCAGTTAAACGTACTACAGAAAGTTTTAAATTATGATCGTAAAATGTACACGTACTCACTAACCTTAAGTTTTTCTCGTTATTTTGAAATATAGCTCGTTCCGAAATACATTGACGAGAGAGAAATGACCAATCGCATCCATAAGATAAACTTTCGTGATTGTTATATTCGTCAACAATCGAAGGCGTCTCCGTATTCTGACAATCGATTACTTTAAATCCACCGTACATACAAGCAGCCAATAGAAATCGACGCGCGAAAGGATCCCATTTCAAACGCCAAATGCCACCATGCAAATTAGTTTCTGAAATCGGTCTCTTGAAATTTCTCGTATCCCATAAACGTAATATTTCGTCATAACTAAAAATCATTATTTATCTTTATAGAATATCTTATTTTATAAGATTCTTTATTTTTTTTTTTAAATACCTTCCCGATGCTAATATATGTTCTTTATCAACATTGCTATGAATACTTGTAACACCAGCAGTATGAATCCTATTAGTCATAGTAGGCTTATTTCCTGTTCTTATATCAAACCGTTGAAATTTACAATCATCACCACCTTAAATAATTATTATTTGTCAAATATTAGAATATGAATGTTAAATTTTGAGTATGCAATTCGTACCAGTGTATATTATGTTTACATTCCAATAATCAAAAGCAGCTATCCATGCTTCATATTCATGAGATGACCACGATATTAGATTTTTTATTTGGTCATTGTATAACTCGAATAAAGATGTGCCACCAGTAGAATCACTAACTATTATCTTAGCTATGGAATTATCTTTGCTAGAATATTTTCCTATCGACCAGTCAAGAGACAAAGCTAGAATTTCTTCCTTCTGATCGTTTACTTTCAATTCTGTCATTAATTTTAACATTTCATTGTTCCCACTTTGTAATTGATAAATTTGTAAATACCCTAACGAATTAACGACACCTAACAATATTTTTTGATTACACATTCCATGTGCCCATTTCATATCCAGTACTCCTTCTGTTTCTAATTGTTGCAATAATTTTATACTACCGCCTTTAACAACTTGGAATAAATATATTCTACCTAAACGTCTACTTGGTTTCAATTCATTTTTTGCAACACTTTCTGTATTTTCTATCAGTTGATACGTCCCACATACGAAGAAGTCTTTGAATGGTTCTATGGGACACCATTCTACAGAATCTGCGTAAAGCTGTGTATCGAAAGTAGTCAAAGTTCGAAACATGTTTAAAACAAGCAGGTACACAATCTGGAACAGAAAAAATGTTCATAATAAATTAGGCTTACTTTATATTTTCAATAAAATTAGATTTTGAGAATTACAATGTTTTACAATTGGTATAGATAAAAAAATGTATTACATAACCTGGAACAGAAAAAATGTACATAATAAATTAGATTTATTTTATATTTTCAATAGAATTAGATTTTAAGGATTGCAATGCTGTAATTGATATAGATAAAAAATGTATTACTCTAATACAAAAGCTTTTATTTGTTTCATATATTATAACATATGATTAATGTTAATATCATGAATTAACATTGGTATAAAATAATACAGATACGGTATTATATATAAATGCACGTTATTACGTAAAAATCCAAAACATATATATATATATATATATATATATAATTAATAAGTATCTGGAATTATTCTTTTTTTTCTATTGTTATTTCTTAGAAATAATAAAGCTATTGAGAGAATAAAAAAGTACACTTGTAAGTACTTGATCTAGATATACTCATATTCCTTTGGATATAGATATTCTATATTCAGATCACAGTAATATAACATTTTTCTATAGCAGTTAAATATATATATATATATATTTTTTTTGGAGAGAGCATTTATATGTTTGTTGGATATAAGCAATTGGAGATAAAATTTGACTACTAATAAATGTATTACTCATTATACTGAATTGATAAATTATTAAAATAGTTAGGAACTTATTAACATCATCCACACACATACATATATATATATTTAAAATCTTTCATACCGATCATTTTTATAAATCATAAAGTATATATCAATTATCTTATACCACTCGAGTCATACAGTATATAGTTTCATTTGCTTACAATATTATTCTTACAAAATCAGGAAATAAATATTTGTACTACCAGCATATCTTAGAGTAAGGCCATCTATTTATCAGAAATTCTGGCTATTGTATAATCTGTATTTATTAATAAGAAATATTGTACTATGAGTATTTTATGATTAGTTCGCAAAAGATGAATAAGTCTGTCTGTAAAACGATGTAATATATTTGTTCGCATTTGAAGTAAAACATTTTGCAAAACTGGTGTTCCTTATCTCTTTCTTATTATGGCAGCAGTTTATTATTCTCAAGTTTAATCATTTTATTTTTCTATTATATTTATAGCGCAGAAGATAAAATGCTTCTATGACATAATAACTTTATTTAGTTAAACTATCAGTTTATAGGAGTCGAGAAAGACATTGAAAGATATGGTGTTGGTCTTTACCATTAAAACTATATATTGATTTATACTAAAAATCTTTAGAATTATGCTTGACTCGCATGTAAACTACTTCTGCTGTTCTTATTTTTTTTGGCAGTGTTGTTATAATTTATTATATTATATTTCCTCCATTAAAATCATAGAATTTACATTTTTGTAATCTATAAAATGAAAATCAATAAGTTACGTTATACAACGAAAAAGAAACTAAAAAGAGGAAACTAATATCTTAATTTTAAAGTAAGATAAAAACATAAACCAGGCAAGTTTAAGTTTTCATTCAGTCTTTAACAGAAATAAAAATCATATTAATCTCTTTGGTATAATTATTCTACTTAAATATAATATACCAACGTTCTCTCTTTCTGCATATATAAGCATTTCTTCGCATATGAACAATTGTTTAAAAGAATAAATAATTTAAAAAGATATGAAAGCGCACGCATGAAATGAGATTTCTCATATAATATTATGTTCCTAACTTGTACTATGATTTAGGTTGGTCGATATTTGAGGTAGATGATATAGTCCTAAAGAATAATATATTATTAGGTCTGTATCTTTCCTTCATAAAAATAGATATAGATTCTATAATTATGACTTTTTCTATAGTTTGATACGTTAACAATTTCTTTTTCATTTTAATATATAATCGAATAATAAGACAATAATACAAAAGACCTACTACTTCTTTTTCAATTTTCTCACTTAGTAATCTATATATTATTATTGACGAGCACTTTTTTCAGTTTCACCTAAGCATTCTTTAACTAGAGTGCGTGCATGTATTAAGCCACGCTTGACTCTTTCCGCTGAAGTGCGGCTCCCTGCATAGCAAGGTCTAATTTCTCGACCTAATTCTTCTATGACCTTAAGTAACTGTATGTATCTGGATTGACCAGGAATAATAGTAGCAGTACTAGATACTACCGTATTTTGTTGCAAAGCTCTGGGATTTGGAACGTTTATCAACGGTTCTGTTACTATAGCAGAAATTTCTACATTTCCACGTTCCTCTTCCATCTTCTTAATCCTGAGTTGTCTTCTATTATTTTCCTTATCGTTTACCTTAATAAATAATTCATTAATTTCAACAAATTTGAAACAAAAATATCATTAGCTAACCTAAATTAAACAAATTTCATTTGTTTTCAAATTTCATTTCAATATTACACTTTTTCTATTTATTTATAAATCATAAGAGAGAAAAAGGAAAAGATAAGAGTACTACATATGGATCTAACATAACCTTAAATACATTTTTAATATAATCACGGAAAATACAGAAAAATTTAATTGTATTTACATACCTTAAATGATAAACCTTAATTACTGCTGCTTATATATAACTATACAATAAGTACATAAGCGAAAAACAATCAATCACTCGACTTTTTATTGGCACGCCGCAACTTGCAGGCGCAAGACGGTGCGCTGCAATCGTCTTTTGCTTTTCTGCACCATTTACGTATACATATGTATATATTTACTTACCTAACCTTTCCAAATATAAATAGAAGAGAAAATCTGCTTTCTTTAAGCAGCTAAGTCACTTTGTGATTTTCCAAAATTTTAATTATAAACAATAAAAATATACTGGTTACTATATTTTCATTAAAACAACGTATACGTATGTAATACAATCCATAGTTGTATCCGCGTTATTTTGTACGTGCATACATACATTCATCCATACATACAAAAACAAACTGTATGTTTATTTTATGACGTATTTGTTTGAGATAAATAATGTGACGAAGAAAAAGAGAAGACATTAAAAAAAAACTGAGACTTTATTGAGCAATACCTCGTATTTATGTCCAGGGATTATATTTTTCGTAGGTACATTTTTGTTTCGTCAATTTTCTTCTCGTACGTATACTATTAGGTAATTATTGTTTATTACCCGTTGTATTAACCAAAATTGCAATAAAATATTTTTTATATATAAAATATAAGTGAGAAGACTCTTCAGTTTACACATCATTTCTAGTTTGTTATACACTATTTTCTACATTAGAGAATTTAATCAAATCTAAAGATTATTTATAAATTTTTCTATTTCACCAGACCCAAACAGCGAAAAACATACAACATCTTTCGTATAAAATAAAAAAAAGTTCTAAAACAATCTTTACTTACCCCCTCATTTAAAAATTCGTCCTATCTTTTATTTAATTTCATACTTAAACTAAAATTAAACAATTAAAGATAATTATATACGTACAATTAAACCAGGAAATATAATCAATTTAATTAATTATAATATTTATATAATAAAAATAATATGTATTAAGCCTTAAATATCACTGGCTTAAAAGTTCTTCTCTTTGACAATCTAATATATCAAATACATTACAAGTATTTATCAGATTGTATAATATTTTGAAACAAGCAGTCCATTATAATGCATTTTGATTCATTGTCAAAGTGGTACTAAGCTTATATCGGCAAGATGGCATAATATACATAGCAGCAGAGATATATTATTTGTGACTTGTAAACCTGTTTCTTTTCGTTTGAACAAAATCAAAAATCTGCTGCTTTAAATGGATCATACATATCATCTTAAAAAATAATCTGCTAAAAATCTAGCGGCTAAGTTCATTGACAGATCATTGTCGCGCATTATGTTCAGTTTCTAACAAACATTCACGTACTAGAATCCTTGCATGCTGTATACCCATTTTCAGGCGTTCCGCGGCACTACGACTTCCTGCATACGAGAGGCGAATGTCTCTACCAAGTTCTTCAATAATAACCAGTAATTGGGCATATTTACCCTGGCCAGGCACAGATGGAAAGTTTATCGTACTAGATGGGCTAGCCTGTGCTACTTGAACAGTTTGAACATTTTGCAAATTCCTTGGGTTTGGCACAGTAATCACAGGTTCAGGAATTCTTGGAATTTCAGCAACTTTTGGTGGAGGAGGTGGAGGTGGTGGATCATTTAATTTTGTTATTGTTATTTCATTGAGCTTAGCTAACTCCGTTAATTTGGCCATTTCAGCTATCTTCGAGTACTCTGGTATTTTGGTTATATCATTTTGTATGTTAGCCATTTTGATCATTTCATTCATTTTAGTTTTTTCGTTCATCTTAGCTATTTCCTTAGCCATTTCATTAATTTGTGCGATCTCATTGAGTTTCGTTAAGTCATTATTGTATTTAGCCATCTCTGACATTTTAACCATTTCATTTAACTTAGCTATTTCGTTCATTCTTTGTGCCTCATTTATTTTTACCATTTGAGACATTTTAATCATTTCATTCATCTTGGCTATTTCATTTATCTTTGTAATGTCATTATACTTAGCCATTTCGGACAATTTAACCATTTCGTTCATTTTGGCTATTTCTTGCATTTTTACATACTCTGTTGCTTTGGCGTATTCCGCCATCTTCTCCATTTCGTATCTCTTGGCCATATCTTGAGACATTTTGTTTAATTCAGTCATTTTACTAAATTCAGCAAGTTGAGCCATCTGTACTATGTGTTCGGGAACTTTACCTCTCTCCATCATTTGCTTCAATTCGGCAGATATTTTGTTCATATTCATTTCAGACATTTGAGCAATGGTCGCTGCATCTGGCATTTTAGAGAGTTCAGCGATCTTGGATATTTCTCTAGCTAGATTTTCGTCAAGACAACGCTTCTTCTTAGCACGATGCCTGGCCATTCTCTGAGCTTCTTGCATTCTCCTCAACGCAGCTTGTTCTTCGGTTTCTTTAGCTCTGGCGTTCTTCATTCTTTCAGCCGATGCATATAATCTCAAAGCACGTTCCTCTGCTGTTTCAGACATTAGTTTTTGTCGTCTATACTCTCGCATTTCCCTTACCTTTCTAAGGTAAGATTTTTTCTTGGCTTTGGGCATAACACGCAATTATGCAAATAACAAACATCGTTATTAATATAGTTTGTCATCTTTACAAAATTTAGAAAAACAATTTTTAAGAAAATATATATTAGACATATACGTCCAGTCAATTACACTGTGTAACTTCCTTTTTATTTGTTGCTATATCCCAGACTACTATAGACACCTTTATATCCAATAATAAGACAGAACTGCAGTATCTTTGAATATGATATTTATCCTGAAAACAAAAATTCACTTCGTTTTATTATCAAATTTATTAAACGTTATCGATATTATTATGTCAAATTAATCTACACAAATAAATATTATACATTAAATTACGTTTATATTCGTAATATCGTTTAAATTCAACTATCATAGACAATAGAATCGATAACCGCGTTTAAAAAATAATATCCTCGATATAAAAATCTTATCAAATAAGAAGACACGCACATTAAGAACGCCAGCGATCCTTTAAGAAAAGGGTAAGAGCGTTGTAGGATTCCTTCTTGCGTGTAGAAACGTAAAAGAAAAAAGAAAAAAAAACAAGAGAGAAAGAGAAAGAGAAAGAAAAGAAAAATAATAAGAAAGAAATAAAATACTAGCCCGGCGTTTTTAAATGTATAATTATAAAAATGCGTCAAACGAAATGCGCGGGCGCGCGCGAGCGCAAGCGACAGGTGTAAAATTAGGGTTGCAAGCACGTGCGTAAAAAAGCATCGGTAAATGAGATTTTCGAAATGCTCGGGCGGGCGCGCGCACGCCGCGACACGCGTTTATATGCCGTATTCGTGACCGTAGTCGAGTAGAATAGTAGTGTAGTAGTAGTGTGGTGGCGTGCGTGCGTATACGTGTGTGTGTTCGCGTCTCCGAAAATTCGAAAGAAGAGCGTCGTCGAGTCAAGCATAAAATGCGCATGCGCATCCGAGTTAAGAAACGCTGTCTTCTCTGGAATGTTCACAATCACAACAATGGCGGACGCAATTCGGTGAATCCACGTAAACGTAGGAAGAACCCACCGTTTGTTAATACCGGCACGCGCACGTGTCTCGTTTCACAATCGTACAATCCTTCAGACACACGGAATCTGTCTATATCGGCCAAATGAAAATCGATTTAACTTTTCTCAAGATATTCTGTAGACAAACGCACAAAAGGAAATATCGGTCTACATGTAAGATTTTCGTTCGGGGCCACTTTAAGGGGCCAAGCGGGGTCGCCGATAGGCTGCGTGTGACGTGGTTGCGTTTATTGACCATAACCCCTTCCTACCTCTCCGTCTGCAACTTCACGACGGACAGGTGTACGACCGAAGAGAGTAAGAGAGATAAAGGGAGACAGAGAGAGTTACAGACACAGGGAGAAGTGAGAAAGATAGAAGGAGAGAAAGAGAGAGAGACCGGGAAACTATTGACCGGCCACCGGCCGCGTCTTAAAATGCACGAAGACGTTCGCCGGACGACCACTAGGAGGACGGCGCCTTTTCTCTTTTTCTATTCTTTTCTTTTCCTCCCACTCCTTCTTTCTTTTCTTCTTATCCTTTTTTCTTTCTCTCTCTCTCTCTTTCTTATTCTTTCTTCTTCTTATTGCTTTTTCAACGAACGATCGACCCACGAGGAAGCCCCCCCGACTGTTTCTTCTCTCCACTTACTTTGATTTTCTCCTTTGATATTTCCTGGTCCCAGACGTTCTATCTTATCCCTCAAGAGTTCCAAGGTCGTTACTCTTCCTTTAAGAAACGACAAAGTTTTGACATTAAGACGCATAATTTTCGTATACCTGTATTTAAGAATTTAGGTTATGATTATAATCAAAATAGTTTTTGTTTCATTCAGAATATAATTTCTTATTTACAATAAATTATTTCATAAATTTGTTTAGATTTTTGTTTAGAAGTTTTAATTGCATTAATATATGTAATAAGATTCGTTATACAATTCATTATTAATAATATTTTGTATATAGTGCATTTAAATTTTGAAACAAGGCCATATACGTGTAACGGATTTATATCTATTTTTTTTTTATTTTTATTCAGAGTCTGATAGAAGAATATGAAAGACTTTTGAACATTTTATATATGTTATGAATTTAGTTTATATTTATTTTATTTATAATACTTTCTTTATATAAAAAAGATTTAATTTAAATTATGAATTTTTCATTGGAGCAGTATTATGATTTTCATTTGTATTCGTTTTTTTTATATATTTGAAATTTCCCGCTTTGAAACGTCGTTGAAGCAATCATAATAATGGCGGATATGTAGTGATAACGTTTTTAGGAAATAAGGTTATGACTTACGTATAAATTGTGGTATAAACGATTTATTTATTGTATTACTTACTTCAAAAAAGTGCCAAGTAAATATACACGATATAAGAATAAATTTAATAAACTTAAATAATTGTTAGCAATAAAAAAAAGATATTAATTATCGAACTATCGATACAATATGTTTGGCAATAGACAATCTTATTTAACTGGTATAGTTCGGCAAAAAAATACCAAGTAATTGGAGTTTATTGTAGATTGGAGAGAGATAGATTCTTCCACTTTACGTAGGTAGCGTTGCTTCAAGGTCATTTGTTCCCGAAATAGCTTAATACGACTAATCAAAGTTAATATAACTATAAATTTGCTTATATTTTTTATTATTCGGTTTTACAAATTAAAGGTTAACTTCTTTTTTTTTAACTTCGTTTATTTAAGTATTTTTCTTTTTATTTTTCAATTGTTTTCAAATATATTTTTTATCTTTTTCTTTTAAATAAATAAATTGTTTTCTTACAAATATATGCATAATTGCATACATATAATAAATTGAACGGTTTATTGTAAATATAATAATTCGTATTTATAATGTTTATTTTTATTAAGTAATATCATCTTTGTTTGTGCAATTTATTATAATTTTTTTATTATTTAAAAATAAATCATATAATATATAATATAAACATTTCTTAGGCAATTTAAAAAAAACAAACTGTACATATATATACAGGTTGATGTATGTAATATATATAGTGTTTAAGATTTTTTGTACAAACGTTGTGAGCATATTTTACGTTCAAAAATAAAAAAAACAATGTTATATAAATACAGGTCATTTAAAGCTTTATTCAAAAGTAAATTATAAACTGCTTAAATGTACTGTTTAAAATGTTGCTCGCCTATGCAAATCTATGTTTGACACTGCTGTAGTATGCTGTTTATGATATTGCAAATTTCTTGTCAATTTCTATTAATTTCTGCAACTAAATAACATTTTTTTCTTATTTTTTAATATAGAATATATTCACAACGTTTGTACAAACTAGCTCAAACACTCTCTCTATCTATCTCTCTCTCTCTATATATATATATATATAGATATAAATATTTTTTCGTCTTGTTTGTTTCAGATAGATTTATCATCAGTACAACAAAAAGAGAAATAAATTAAAATACTTTTCTACATTTGCATATATAAATGAAGTATGTATATTCCACAGCTCGAATATTATTTCCTTTTGTTATTAGTTATTATCCCAGTGTATCTATTTTTTAAGTTATGGTCATGGCTCGGCTGGGAATTATTTGTTAACAATTAAATCTTACTTAGCATATATTTATGTACTTTGATACTACTTTTTTTTTATATGCTCTATATAGATTGCTTATTGATGTCATTTTGTTAAAACTGATATAAACCTCGTAAAAGGTACGTTTGTACTTTTCCTAAACAAAAAAAAGTTTTGGAATAAATTATTATCTTGAGTACCCATTCAAGAATAATTTCGTCGTTTGTTCAAGTAAAAATTGTTTATCCATTATCTTTAAATTAAATTTGGTCATAAATTAAAAGTTCATCCAATCCCATCTTTCCTCTATGTTTCCATATTCTATATTTGGCAATATCTTTTCGAGTAATCATTCCAATTACCTGTGGTATTAATATAATTAACATTATTATCTAGTTTCGATTAACCTCTTGCATTATAATTTAATGCGTAGAACTATATGCCAAAGTCTGTGTTGTATTCTGTGCTTCTTATGTTTTGAACGTAAAACGAATCACGAGTCTCACACATTATTATAATGCAAGGGATTAAGCTATGGCAATTAGTGCACATGATTCATAATATCACATACCTCATTCACGTCATTTAAAACAGGTAAATGGCGAAGACCTAAAGCTCTAAAAAGTCTAAAAATTCGTGGCAATGAAGAAGACTGAAAAAGATTATTATTTTTAGATAGAATATTATTTTATCTAAAATATATATTATTAGAAAAGAAATAAATATATATATACTAACATGTTTGACTGCATATGGAGAAGGGTTCATGAATGGTCTTAAATCTATAGTATATGTTTTTTCTTCTTCTGTTATATTTACATCTTTGATAGCTGGATATCGTGGATAATCATGACGAAAAAGTTTTATATTCATAGATGATTCCCATATTTCTGAGTATTCATTAAATATTTTGTTTTGTAAAAGTGCTATTAATTGAGAACGTAACACTAGTCCACGAAATCGACCATAAGATTCTATATAGGCCTGACAATATTTAAAATAATATTAGAAACATAATATTTACCACAAATAGGAATTATAGAATTATTTGAAAATATATTTATAAAAAACAAAGATCAATAAATTCAAACATTACCTGATCGCTACTTGGAGGATCTACCACAGGAAATCCATTGTATGTAACACATTTTAAAAGTTCTAAAATATGTCCTACATTTTCAACAGTTTTGAAAGTTGTTACAGGATGATTCATAATTTCACTAGCATATATATTATTTGACAATGGTGGTGCTTCCCAAGGTAGTAATGGTATTCCTGCCATTTGTATATGAATGTCGTAAATGCCCTGTTGAATAATCATTATTAGATACTTGTAATTATATTTTGTTTTGTTATGGTTTGAATTGTTCTTTGATCTTTTTAGCTAATTCAGTTCCTTTATCTTTATTCATGTGACCATCTCGTCAATCTGATCTATGATTAACATCCAATATCTTATCACACACTAATAGTTTTCTACTAATATTCATCGTTATGATTACCTATTATAAAAATGTATTTATTTTTTGACGAAGAAGAAATAATTTATCGCTATTGTAATTCTATGTTAGAGTACATTTATTTGTTTACTTCTCTGAGATTTTCCTTTGTGGATAATGGGTAGAAAAGTCTTTAAGTAGGAAAAATGTAGCAATATAGTTACGTAAATTTACAGTAACAGTCAACATCACACACACAAAACTACAGATATAATGGGGCTGAGAATTTGATGTTTACGAGAGGATATAAGAGTGGGAGGGTAAAGGGAATTGACCTTTAAAGCCTTTGATTGAAGCCATAATATTTGGCTTGACTAATAAGTAATGTCGGAATTTTCAATGGTTTGTATTAAATAAATCAGTATAATATTTCTAGTATTTCTTAATAGTATACTATTTTGGATTAAAGTTAAAAAATATATGCCAAAATTTAGAAAACATTGACAATGTCGATAATGCTTATTAGATTAATTCCCAATGTTCTACAATTATTAAATTAAATTTAAAATTATTTACCTCGTTAAAGAAGTCACCGACCCATTTCGCCAAAATAAGAACTATTATCACGGGCAAACCAAAAGATATCCCTTGAGTCGCTTCAATCAAAATTGCAGTTAAACTGATTGTCATTCTAATGGTTCCACCCAATTGCGCAGCAGCACCTAGCAAAGCATTTTCCAGGATCATACCACCTATTGTAGATATAATAAATTCATTACCTCGTTAAAGAAGTCACCAACCCATTTCGCCAAAATAAGAACTATGATCACGGGCAAACCAAAAGATATCCCTTGAGTCGCTTCAATCAAAATTGCAGTTAAACTGATTGTCATTCTAATGGTTCCACCCAATTGCGCAGCAGCACCTAGCAAAGCATATTTTCCAGGATCTAATACCACCTATTGTAGATATAATAAATATTCATTAGAGATGAATGTTATAAAGTCACAGTACGTATTCCAAAATTCTTTGAATTTTGTTCTTACAGAATCTGGACATATTTTGGATAATGCTGATCCAATAAGTCTACCCCAGGCAGAACCAATTAAAAGCGATGGAATAAAAAGTCCACTGGACATAGATAATCCAAATGTAAAAACAGCTAGGAAAAAATAAAGTATAATAAAAACAGCTAAGGTAATATCATTGTGGGAACCTATGAAAAAAGAAAGAATATAAATATTCTAGCATTCCAAAAGTTAATTATAAAATATGTTATATTGTTATGATGTACCTTTAGGGTCATGAAATAAAGATCTTACACTACTTTCTGGTGTTTGAAACCATAATGCAGCAACTGCACTATATTCTCCTTCCTTGCAATACATCTGAATAGGAAACTTTGTAGGATCTTGCCCAATGGGTTTACAATCATCGAGAAAATATATCATCAAAAATCCCATTGTTGCGCTCATTATTGCTACTGCAAGAGCTTCTATTACTTTCAACCATTTTTGTGTTATATATTTTAACCGAAAACATGTAATTTTGTAATTAATATGATTCCACAAAGCACCGAGAATACCACCAATTATTCCAACTATCATGAATAATGGAATTTCATAAACTTGGTACGGTATGGAATCAAATTTTCCCAGATTTAGTAAACCTGGATATGAAAGATCGCCAGGATGTCCATGGTAAGTACTAAGAATAATGTTCAGCGTGAAAGTGGTGATCATGCTAGCAAAAAATGTTCTCCATGTTAGACTTTGATTAAAGAAGCTAGTACCTTCTTCGATACTAAATAAAACTCCACCTAAAATATTGATTTATAAATAAAAATTTACACTGGTATTTTTGTTAGCCTATATTTACATGCAGAAAACATTTTTTAAACCTATGGGTGCACCAAAAGCAGCAGATACACCACTGGCTGCTCCACCAGATACAAAATCTCTTTTTTCGTGATCTTCTCTGAAATACTTGAAGATTCCTAAATCCTTTTTAAATGTTGTACTTTTCCCTTGAGATATTCCAGCAGCAACTACCGCTCCTGAGTGTATCATTGGACCTTCCTTTTTTATTAATATAAAATAACCAATGTAATGGTAATTGTTTACTTATAATTATTGTCAAAAGAATTCATTGATATTACTTTTCCTCCTGCTAATCCACCAACTACAGTGCAAATGACACCAATTGTTTTAACTGCTAATGTTTTAATTCGTACTACTCGAGGCACTTTAATTCCATTTAAATAACATTTAACTTGTGGAATGCCACTACCAGCTGCAACAGGTTCAATGTAGGATACTAAAATAGCGCCTATCAATACTGGTATTAAATTAGAAGTTAACCATAATAAATATGGTAGCCATAAGCAATTATTAACTACACAATGATCTACATCTGTTATCATATGTTAAGAAAAATTTATCTTTGTATTGATACAGCTTATAACAAAAAAATATAGAAAAATTTGAATAATTAAGGATACAAGTTTTTAAATATCCATATTTTATATTGGATAATTGTTCTATTGAAATATCTACAAAACATGCTATCAAAGCAGTACAAATTCCTATTAACAAAAAGATGAACCATCTTGCAAAATTCTTTTTAACAACAAATTTGTAACCCTTCTTCCTTTCCTCGTCCTGAAGAAGATAGTTTTCACAAGGGTCATAATCGAGACTCTAGATTAAAGAAAAAAGATAACAATCAGTTATTGTTTAAAACTATATAATAATAAATTTTTTGGAGATATAAAAAATTACTTCATAATTAGTTGAAAGAAAATTAGTAGCTCCTGGCTCTATATCTCCGTTATAAATCTTTCTTGATTGTCGATTATTAAGACTTTCCATAAGATTGGACGAAGGAATGACATTGTGTATAATATTCTGTTAAATAAAAAAAAAGGACAAAATTTTTAATGATATAACAAGCATTAATATTCAAAAAATTAAATAATTACTCTACCGTACAATTTTATTATTTTTCATAAATCTAACATTTTATCAATTAAAAAATAACAATAAATAAAAAAATATACAAGAATACAGAAAGCAATTACATCGATAGCGCATAAAAATGATATATTATTATGCTCAAAAATGGAGGCAAAAAAAGAAACGATAAATTGTACAAATTTATCTCTTTCAAGACTTCCTTAGGCGTCATTTGTAAACAAATTTAAAAAGACTTGATATTGAATACGAGATAAGTTTAAGATAATTATTATCAAACGAAAAGAATCACAAATTTGATTCAAAATAAATAAAAGAAATTGATTATTGGAATGAAAATAACACAATTTTATTTTTTATATTTAATAAGTTTAATCTTACCCGAAATCTAACACTAATATCTTGGTTTGAGTAAGAAGGAAAATTATTTCGTGGTTTTAATAATCTTTCCTCGTCGTCGTTACTTCGACAAATATCAATTTGATCTAGATTACCGCTGCTGTTGTTTATTCCAATGTTATTGTTAGTTAATGTTGGACTGTCCGTCATTTTATATCGTATATTAAATAATCTTTTCAAAATGCCCGCTTTATTTGCTACTATTAATGTTACAATTTCATAATTTTGATTACTTTTTATTTATTGTTTATAATGAAAAGGTATATGTTTAATTTTAATTAAGTAAACAATAACCTCACAACGAGCACAATATTAAAGATACGCTTTTAAATGATATGCTGACTGGTACTAAACATGAGTTATATAGAGATAATGCTTTATTCGTAATGCATTTGTATGTATCACGTGATTCTACGTATTTACTGAATCATCTGTTCACACTAGTCCGGAAGTATAACCTTACTTTCTTATCGTTAGAATGAGAATGAGAACGAGAGAAGAAAAGAGAGGTAAGATACGCATGCGTCAGTAACTAGATTATTGTGGAAGGGGAAGTAATTATTGTACACTGGAAAGGGAAAGAAGAGGGGAAGAATGATTCTTTTATATTTATACATATATGCTTACGTCGAGTGAATTAGGAGACAGACGGCCACCAATCTGCATTCGCCGTACATCGTATCCTTTTTATTGTTTTTGGTAGCCATGTTTTAATGGAAGCCATCTTGTTTTTTTGGATCTTATCACGTAATTAATATTTATATATTTATTTTAATTTCAAATATAGTTTATATTTATATTTAATACGTATATATACATATACATATGAGTCTAATTTGTCTGTATGTATTTTTTGATTATTTATGTAGGTTAAATTATTTTTAATGATTAATTAATTGAATACTTGATAATATAAGAGTTGATAATTTTCATATCTTTTTTTGCACATTTTTTCTCTTATTCATGACTAAAACGTATCATTGTTACGTTATTATGATATATATGGATGTGTATATGTATGCTTATTTATGACTCGCGGCTACAATCAATGTTTTAATACTATTAAAAGAAATATTTACAGTTTTCAACGTACTTTTTTTTTCAGTGAAATATCGAAGAGTGATTAAAATTTTTTTCTACATTATGTTATATAATATATGCGATAAATTGCATGTTTATGCTTTGAACGAAAAAAATGTAGACATGATTAATTTAACTTTTTTTTTTTTACAGTTACATTTATTTTAAATCTAATTTTTATTCACATTTATTAAAATACAAATGATATATTAAACTTGTAGTATAATTTATACTAGTTTAACTACACACTATGCTAAGTATAATTATATTTAACACACAAAATATAAATAATAATTAATTTTGTGATAAAATTAGATTTTTTTCAAATATATAATCACATATGAGCGTAACTTCAAAGTTACACGTTTTAATAGAAAAATATTTAAAAAATAAAAGTCAGGCTTTGTTCGACTTTTTTAGGTTTCAAATTTTTTGTGATGTTGCATTTCGTATTTCGCAATAAAGGGTGAAAAGAGTATGAAGACTTTCCAGTCTGTAACCATCATGTGAAGGAATGTCGAGTAGATGGCAGACAATGTCAACGAGACGCGATAATTCGCAATCGAGTGTGGTAAAATCGAGTGGCGCCTCGTTCAATTGATCTTCAACATCCGGCGGCCATTGTTGCATCAACGTGTCGATATCAGGCATTGCTTTAGTCAACTGTACAGCAGGCGGATGTTTACTTCGATGAAGTTGATTCATATCCTCGATCCATTTCTCTATAGCCTTAACATTTTTTTCCGCATCTTCGACTCTTTTTATCACTGCTTGCCTAGGTGCACTAGCACTTTTGCAATGGGTTCTTAATTGTAAATGTAATACAGCTGGGTCGGATTGTTCCGTACATGGTTCGTCTAATACAGCAAGACCTATTTTATCTTCAACACCGTCTGGTCTAGGGATTTTTATGAAGGCATCTATATCACCGACCGCTGGTATATAGTCGGGAATAAATGGCACCAACTTATAATTCAATTCTATCTTTTGTGGAGTATACCTGAGCGTTTAGGAAAAAAAATATCATAAATTCTTATTGTATTGTTAGAAAAAATATAATTTTTTTCTTATAGTTTAAAGAAGAAATTCTAACCTAGAAATATTCTGAAAGAGTTCCTTCAACTCGGTTGATACGTTGAGATCTTCGAATTCCTTTGGATCGTACATTTCCATTTGTTTGGAAATACTTGATCCTTGGATATCATCATCGTCTGTTTCTTCGCTGTCTGATGGATCGCTACCGATTACTAATGATTTACTAAATCTCTCCTGATCAGGGTACCTTTAATTAGAATCATATTTTGAAAATTTTATATTCTAAATATATTAACACTCTAAAATATCTTATTGATCTATTTGTATCTTTTTCTCATAAAATTAATTATTAGTTTATATTGAAAAGTTAACGTTTATTAAGTATAAATTATACTATTATGAGTTATATTTAATATTTATAGTTAAACTACTATTAATTATATTGTGATTTTTATATTACATATAATTTATTTTTTTTAGATATGAATAAACATTAGATTTCAAGTATTATAAGTTAGGTGTTACCTTCGAAATTCGCGCCTTTCTCGGGGTGAGTTAACCTCCAAAATATCAGGGACGTCGTTCGTAAAATTTCTTCGACCTCTTCTCGAACTCGGTGGTCTTGGATAATTAACTGGACTTTTAATTTCTTCTGCATTACGAACTTCGATGCTTTCGTCAAATTTACTGAAGGGGGAGATATCTCTTGTTTCTTCGTCCTCTTCTTCGCTACTGTCCTTGACGTCCATTGTTTTTTTGATAACGATCGTTAACGATTAGAAGTTACTTTAATTACCATTACACATCATATTACTAATTATTATCTTTTTTATGTGATTACTTATAATTATCATAATTCAAACACTACTATAAGTACTTTGACGAAACACTATACGCATGTATTGTCGAATGAAGAAAGGCTTCCATTTGTTTCGTATTCCGTTGCCATAGTTTTTACATGTGATCGATTATAACTAACTTAATGATAACATTTTATCTACTGAGTATTTACTTAAAATCATTGAATAATTATCTTTCATTTTCATAATATTAACATTATCAATATTATTATATGCTGTAAATTAAATAAATATCTATCTATCCAAAACTTGTTTGAACAATTGCAAAAAATTATAAATAAAAAAGCTGAAGAATAAAACAATTCTTTTTTTTTAATAAATAAAAAAAATGTTTATTAAACTTTTAATAAATAAAATGATTAATTTTGAATAATATTTATGACTATCGAGTTTAATAAAATGTCTGATATCTCTGTAAAGTAGATATCACATAAAAAAGAAATGCATGAAATTAAAAAGATCATGTAATCTTACTTTCAGTCTCGACTCTAACCAATTTTATGACTTATCATGTACAGTCTACGCACACTTGATTAGTATTCATGACGCATCTGGAATTCCCTTTCGCATATATACTCTGACATATATTTAGTAAATATAGATACAAGTTTAAATGTACCAATCGTATTTCTCTCTCTCTCTCTCTCTCTCCTAATTTCTCTAAATATAATCTACAAATATAATGATTTTCTCACTTATGATTAAAAAGTTTTAACTTATTATCTGCCTTCAATGTTACGTCTCGTATCGTGTTATTTGACGAATGACATACAATTGGCGTATGACTTGCAATATTTGATTTATAGACAGATATGATACACTTTATTTGTTTACGTAACTTTTTATTTTTAGAATAAATTGATGTAACGCACAGGTTTTTTTTTTGTATAGATACACATTTTCATTCACATCTTTTTTTTTTTATTTATTTAATTATTTATGATTATTTTCTTTTATAAAAAGACAACCGGAAACTACAGAAACAGATATCCTAATATCAAGGAAGTTATATATTTAACATAATTTATGAAACGCAAACAATAAAAATTACGTATTATAGAATCTTTTATTTTCTTCAAATTAAATCTGATAAATGATTAATATAAATAATGTTTCTTTTTTATGGGCTATGTAGACACGTCGGTTCTAGTTTTTAAACATTTTTAATAATGGCGGATTTTAAGTCTGATCAAATGTACTTCTGTACTTCCTGTAAACAGCCATAGAAAAGAAAAAAAAATTTGGAAGTTTCATAGTTATTCAGTCAACCGGGCTTAAATAAATGAGGAAAGATCAAGTGCAACTGATAAAACTGTATTCCGGTTTGACGAAAGAGATTTACATATTCATATACACATACATACATATGTATATGTACACACATATATTTAAATAGATAAAACAAACTTATATTAGGACTGTCGGTTACGGTAAATAAAATTCTTACCCCCCACGTGTTTATTGCACGATCATTCTCATTTTATTGTTAACAATTGTTTGCGTATAGAATTTCTCATAAAACTTGTTCGTGACTTCTTTTGCAGACCAAAAAAATCGTTTTACGTTTAATTCGTCAATGTAATAAAACCGATAAGGCTCGCATGGGTTTAGATCAAATAAGGATCTATTAGGACCAATGTTACGTAATTGCCTTATCTTGTTTATTATCAACCGTACGATAATGCATATATTATATGGTTGTGTGTATTCTGAACAAAAAAAAATAGAAGCCAAAAAAAATACGTCGAAGAAGAAAAATATTTTCGTTATTATTTTAAAGATAATTGTTTTAGGTAATAGATCCATCTTCTAAATTAATATTTGTCTTATTTTAAGATTTAATTGTCTAGATAATTACGTTTATATATTTTCACGTTTAATAAATTATTCAAAGATCGATGATTCATTGATAATAATCTTTTAAATTTAATACTTCTTTTCTATGATCATTTCTTCGTTTACGTATAAATGTATGTATGTATGTATGTGTGAGTGTTTTATGTGTAGGTAGTTATATATGTTTAATTAATGAGCATAATTTCACAATGTACACACATACATATATATATATAAATACACAATGTATTAAATATACAGATATATGTTTTTATATGTACGTATATGTTAGATTCATGAAAAAAGTTTGTTTCACGAACTATAGATTAAACTAGTTCCAGTCAGATATGGCCGGTTCACTGGTTTACTTTCACCCGCGTAAATACTCTCTCATCCCTTCAATGTCTCTTCGAGGTCGATCATGCCATTTGATCATCGTCATTTTGATTACGAATACGCTGCAACATGTTTTATGCTGTCATTGAAGTCACTCTTATGGATATAGTCTATTACTTCTTATACATCTATCTTTATATTGTTTATTTCTATTTCTAATTTTTAAAAACATGTTCATTATATCTTTTTAATTTCTTTTTCTTATATAACGAAATTATTATAAGTGATCTTGATTGTATTCATTTATATAGATAGGAGGAAAAATAAAAATGACAAATTGTTGAAAATGTTATTCGAAATTATAGGATTTTGTTGTTGTAATATATGGATTTATATAATAGTTTTGTTTGTGTTACGTGTATTATCATAATAATATTACTACTACATAAAAATAATTATATATTAGAATATTATATATAATTAGTTAAAATTATATTTACACACACACATATATCTTGTAGATTTATTATTTATTTTATTATCTTATTTATTTTGTAAATGCATTATTGATCTTTATTTTAATATTATTATTTCTTTATTTATTTATATTTATTTATACTTAATGGATTAACAATTTTTGGTGAGTATCTCAAGTAATATTTTTTTTCCTGTTTTCTTTATGTCCCCTTTTGCCACTAAGAAACTTTGACCAATTAGAATGCAACCCAAGTTTGAAAGTATTCCCCTAGCTCTTCGCCTAAAGAATGTCTTGCCCCAAGGACTGGAACCGTTTACGGTTCCGACAAATTTTTCTTAGAAGTCTACTGATGTTGGACCAGTCATCTCTGTTTATACGAGCTCATTGATATGATTGGCTACAAATAAAAGAAAGAAAATTCGGAAATAATTTCCGTTCTGCCAGTTTGGATATAATGATCATCCTGATCTTTTTTCACTTGCACTATTATATTATTACAAATAATTATTCTTTCTAGAATAAAATTGCAAGAAATACAAATTTCATCATCGTTTATATTCGTTTTATAAATTATTAATTACTTATGTAAAATAATATATAAATATCTTTTAATTATTATTATAAAAAAAATTTTTGTGCTGGAGAAATGGAGTAGGGAAAGTTAACGAAAAATTTGTATATTAATTATTTATAAAATTTATTAATTTCGATTTACGAATAGATGCATTTTTCATTATACGTCACATGGTTCCTATATATTAATATTATTAAAAATAAAAATAAATACACATACACACAAGGTAGGCCAAAAGTCCCGAAATGATTTTAAAAATCAAATATTCTTTTTCGAGACTTTTTTTTTTAGGCAAATTTTCTTTGTTAGATCGCAAAATTACAATCTTAGGTATCTATATCGATAAATAATACATTGCACGCATCATCAATTCTATATAAACTATTCAATTTCTACAGTTTTTTATAATATGACTAACAGGAATTAAACAGATTCCTTTTTTTATCGGTCGATCAACCTGTTTCTCTCTTAGAGTTGAACAATCTAAGAGCATACGACGACGAGTCACGAAATTATTGACATACCAGAGAGTATACAGGAATATAAAAAATACAAAAATCAAATAAACTAACTCAGCAAAATCATTTACGTTAAAGAATTGGGACACTTATTGTTAGATTCCCACGAGAAATGGGTATATTATAAAAAAAATTCTATAAACTCGAAAGTATAAAAGGAAATATTTTTTTATTTTGGAGAACATACAGTTAAATACTTCAAGATATTTGAATTAAATTTTTGACATAAATATTTATAATATATTAAAAAATTAACGGGGCGCTGAAGTAATTTCCGTGGAAATCCCCCGTAAGAAATGCGCGTAGCTGGCCGCGTATGTACCACCGTCGTTTTTTACCTGACCAAAAAAAAAAAGGAGAAGATTTAGTTTATTCGAAAGTAGTGTCGCTATTACAACATAACGTACGCCTTTTTTTGTCCGATTATCTGGGAATTTATAATGAGTCGAGAAGAAATCTTTTTTCCGAATTATTTTTTTTTTTTTCAGACATTCCTGAAGTCGTATTAAACTGTGTGTTCAAAAATAAAAATATTTCGTTTTATACTTTCGACTTATTATTAATTTTGTTTAAAATATACCCATATATTTTGTTTAAAATATATATGTTTTTCGAACGGTCTGAGTGAGTGACTAGATTCTTTAAAATGAAACGAAATATATTTATATAATGTTGAATCATTTCGTGAAATTAATTACGATCAACAACATTATTTTCTTACGTGTCATAAAATTTAATAATCTTAAATAGCAAAAGAGCATTTAATAAATAAATAATGTTTATTTGCATAGATATAACTTTTTAAATTTTTTGCATTCCTATCATTTTTTTTCACGTAAAAGTTGGACCATAAGTTGAATTATTTGGATTAAAGTTATTTTGTGCAACTTGGTGTAAATGAATTGATCTCAATAAGAAATGATCCATAATACATTAAAAGTTAAATGTAAAGGTACACGTTTCAGATGAGATTCACAATCAGTTTCCCCTTCTTGATCGAGTTTTGATTCGTTGTACCCGATTGTAGTGATAGTTCAGTTATCCCTACTACTTTCTGAAGGAGAACCAACAGGTCTGCAAGAACGATCGTGAAACAGTCAGTGGTTGTTCCGAGCTCAAGTAGGTAATATCTACTCACGTAAGTGAAACGTGTGTGAATACGGGTGTTAAAATGTTGAAATAAGTTTAAAAAAAAACATAAACCCCCACGTGTTTACGAAATCTTCTCGTCAAATCTTTTTTCATTTTTTTTTTTAATTCGTTTCAAGGACGACCATTTTTGTTTACATTTGTTCTCCATCGGTCATTTTGGTTCTCTTTTGTTTGTTTTCGTTTTAATTAATTTAACAAGGATACGTCTCGATATTATTTATTGATTTTATTTTTATTTTGGAAGACAAAAATGGGAAAGGTAAGAGTCATTTGGTATATTTAAAAAGAATTGTTGTTTCTTTTTAATTTATTATTTTATGTTCATTCAACTTTACATTTGTAGTAATTATAAAAATTTGTATATACATTTTTTTATTTAATATATGTTTTATTTAATATTTTATTGTTTATATATCTTCTTTTTAATATACACACTTTATAAAATTATTACATTATTGTATACGAAGTTTATTTTATAATCAATTGAAAGTAATTGCAAATATATTATTTTTAATAGCAAATATAATAAAAACAAAGTCACAGATTCAATTTTATTTCTAATTGTTAATGAAAATAAGTGTTGTGTTTCTTACGTGTTAAATTGCATATAATATAATTAAATTATGTGTATATGATAAAATAACAATATTTATAAATAATTAATGTAATATTTAACGAGATAAATTTTTCCAATAATAAAAAAACATTAAATTTTAAGATCTATTTGTTTTTCGTTAATATTTTATAACGTTATCTTATTGTCAGAAAAGAAAGATAATAGGGTTTTTTTAATCGATTGATTGGGAAATCGTAGTCTATATAAAAAAATAGATTATACATTCCATCGTTGTGCTTGTGTATATTTGACTTAGTGGTAATCGTTACTTTTGTTTTGAACGACAAAAAATTAACATTATGGTCGATCGATTGATCACGCACGTTCCTCGTTCATTCAGGAATAATATTCACATTCTCGTTGTTATGTCTATCTTGAAAGAGACAGAAGAAGAAGAAAAAGAAGAATGAAACATAGAAAAGAAATGTTTGCTCATACGTTGCGTTGAAAATCTTTTTTTCTTCCTTTTTTATTTTTTTATTTTTATGATAATTATTATTATTATTATCATCTCAAGATTAAAATCTTACGTAAGGAATGAATACGCGGTTTAGTAAAAGTTCTTTGGTTTATTTTAAAAATGAATTACAATATACCACTTATTGAAATTTTTTTTCGGACTTGTTGTTTTTGCAATGTGAAAAAATTAAAAATTAAGCAAAATGTTTCGAAAGAAAAAAGTAGGTAATTCTGGAAATAAATTAGACATCGTTATCTTATGATTGGTCCACATTAATTCTTCGAAGGAATAAGTAATTTTGCAAATATACGAAATAATAATAATAATAATAATAATAATAATAATAATAATAATAATAGAAGTCGTATACATATACGTTTATATTAACTATCAACATTAAACATTAGGTATTAAGTAGATTTAATATTAAATATCGAGCATGTCGATTTAATTACTTAATACTTATCTAAAGATAGAAATAAGAAAAAATAATGCGACCACTTTGACAAACACTTATTATCAAAGTTAAATAGAAATTATCAGAAAATTAATAAAATTAATAATTAATAAAAATAATAATCGACATTACAAAATTTAACATTCATTTAAAATTATGTGAATATTAATCATTTTAACAGCTGGTTTATTAATATTGTACATCAAACTTTATGCGAATTTGGAAATATGATTTCTTGTTAGATTCACTAAGTAAACATAACGTTAAACGATCTGTTATACTAACAATCCTACCGGAATAATAATAATGATCGAGCTCTGAAATAAAAGAAAAAACTAAAGGCTTTCACACGAACGATCTAACTTTTTTCTGAATATTTTTTATTATTATTTTAGTCTTGTCATTTTTTATTACTTTTTAAAAGTCTTCAAAACTGTTGGTTAAAGAGGAAAGTGATCGTTCTTGCTTTTTCACTTTCTCGTCCATTTTTAGGTAAAGAACGTTTCATTATTACACAATTTTGGTTGTTTTTTTTATGTTTTTGATTCAATAAAACATTTCGAATGGTCGATTAAACCTTGTCAATGTCGAGTAAAATTGATTCATTTCTTTCAAATGACACATACACACAGTAAATTATACTACGCTAGTTTAAAAACGTATATACAAGGTGGTCGCAAACGTACCGATTAAATTGTAAAATTTGATTACACAATTTAATACTATCAGAAAAAAATTGGTCTCTTAAATAATTCAATCGACATCAGTGCTGTTTTATAAATTATTACTGATATTAGAGAAACGGTATGTACTTTTTTTTTTTAGCAGAAAAAAGTTGTAGAGAATTTTATTCAAATGAAATAAAACAAAAAAGAAATATAATTTCAGTAAGTTTCACAGTATTTGAGATAAGCAGTTTCTCTGAACGTTTGGGGTCACCATGTATAATTAAAATAGTTATGTCAGTTAGGTGTGTTGAACATCCCGTAATTACGTGGACGAGAGTTACTTAAGTCTGCGATGTCCACTTCGATAAGAGTTACGTACGGATAGTGAAAGGAGTAATCTCAAAGATCCTACATTTTACTTTTATTTTTATTCTGTACTCGTTAACGCGATTTCGCGATTAATTATCAAAATTAGGGACGGCGAAAATAATTATAAGGGTTTATATTTTTGGGAACGAAAAGTAAGTTAAATGAAAAGATAGATAAAAGATAAAAAAAAGAAGAAATAAAAAGGAAAAATAATCCGGAAACCTCTAAGGTCATCAAATTGGATACGTTGTAGCTACGATTAGAAATGATTGTGGTGTTTGTAAACTGGTTAAAAATGATTTTATCATAAGGATTTGTTGTGATTAAGGATTCGTTGTAGGAAGAAGAATATCAAAGAAACAGATCAATTAAGAATGTTCAATAACAGAGATAAGAAGAAGAAACTAATTGTGAAAATAATTATCTTCAGTTCTTGAAAGATTTTATGAGCAGAATTTGGATTATTAAATGATTCAAAATAGTTGACGAAAAAACACATTCAGTAAACCTTTACTTCCGACATATCATTTCTCTCTCTCTCTCTCTCTCTCTCTTTCTCTTTCTCTTTCTTTTTCTCGTTCGCCATCTTTTATTTTCACCATTTTAAAAATATGTTAGAGATATTTGTTCCTTAGTCGGAATATTTTTGCGATATTGAATATTACTGGTGTGGATACGTTTAAATATACATAAAAAATATCAATGTAGTTATAATAAATATGAAACGTACGATATTTAAATTTTTTTTTCTTTCTCGAGATATTCATATTTAAAGATAATTACTTTGTCCACCTTGAATATCTCCGTTATTTGTAATAATATGAAATAACGTTAGGTACAGAATTTGAATGGCATAAACATATTGTGATGCCAATTTTTTGTGTGTAAGGTTGTAGAGTAGGGGAGATTTCATGGTCACCTTCTTTTTTATTGTTAAGACAATTTCAGCAAGCCATTAGTGAAAATCAAAGTGAAGCTATCATTCAAGGTAGAGTTATTGTCCCATAACTGTATAAGAACGTATAATAAAATAGGTTTTTCCACAGAATAACCATATTACTATAATCGTCGTTCATGCAATGATTATGCGTACGTTGCGTGCATGTGGCAGTAAAATTATGGTGGATTAGAGTCGTTTAATCGAATGGTATTTCCTTTAGATTTTTTTTCTTTTTTTTTTTTAAATAAACGTTGGTAATTCCCGATTGACTGATCTATTATCGTTTCCTTTTTCTTGAACAACTTTTCTCTCACACGTTTGTATACTTGCTGAATTCGCAATAGAATTTACTTAATAGTTGTCGACAGTCGTTCAAGTTAGATATTTAGAAAGTGTCCTTGAAGATCTACGAACGCGAAGATTTTCCTTTATTACTCGAAGATCGACGACCTTTGTGGTTTATTTCTTTTCCTTTATTAGATTTAATTGGCTGCGACAGGACACGATCGTAATAACAACAATAACAACAATAACAGCAACAACAACAACAACAAGAACTGAAATAATAATAATAATAATAATAATAATAATAATAATATAAATAATAATGATAAACCGTTTGGAAAAATAAGTAATCGAATTGTTAAGCACAAAATTGATAGTATCTTTTGAATTTTTTTTTTCTTTCATCTCATATAATTTTATTCAATTTGTTTCAACAATTTTAATGAGAGTATTAAATGAGTGTCTTTTTCTTTTTGTTCTTTTTTTTTTAACGTATTTATTATTTTTTTTTTTAATTTATTGTAGGCAGGAAAACACAATGCTGCATTCGTTGGAGATGATGGAATATGCAACGGCCAGACTAATGTTAATCTTAAAAATTCGACACAAATCGAAAAGGTCTGTTCACATTTGAAATATTTAATAACAATAATAATAATAATAATAATAATATGCAAATAATGTTCGACAGATTTTTGTAATATGTATTTTTTTAGAACGACGACAATTTTAACATTAATTATGGCGTCGATGATAATAGAAAAATTACCCAACCAACACTGGCGATGGAAGAATTAGTAAATATAAATCATTTTCTTTTTGTATTTTTCGTTATAACACTGAGCAATGATTTTCTTTTGAAAAATTATTATGAATTATTATGAGAAACAAAAATTATTATTTTGACAGACGATAATAGAAAGAAATGTGGAAAGAGCAACATGGGGTAACAGTATAGAATTTCTCATGTCTTGCATCGCAATGTCGATTGGTCTCGGTAATGTTTGGAGATTTCCATTCACGGCATACGAAAATGGCGGAGGTGTATTTCTAATACCCTACATAATCGTTCTTTTCGTCGTTGGAAAACCATTTTATTATTTGGAAATGATATTAGGCCAATTCACCAGTAGATCATCTGTTAAAATGTGGTCAGCAGGTATGAACTAATCATTCCTTTAATTTTAACTTTAATTAATATTTAAGGGAACGAAATATTTTAACATTAATTTTTTTTCTCCCTTTTTTTATTTTCTTTTTTTAAATTTATGTTAACAACAGTTCCAGCTTTTCGTGGTGTTGGCTGGGCCCAAATGTTTTCAATGGTCGCAGTTGGGACATATTATTGTTCCTTAATATCAATGACCTTGTATTATTTGATTGGTAGCTTCCAATCCCAGCTTCCTTGGTCAACGTGTCTTCTCGAATGGGGAGATACTTGCGTTGATTCAATCAAGGCCGAAAATTCAACAATTCGTAATGGTACGCACTTGAGAAGTTCCGCTGAATTTTATTTCACGTGAGTAGCTGTTTTACTTACTCGCTAACAGTAAAGATAAAATCTCATTGTAACGTCGAGACGAACGGTAAGAATCAAAACGAGAAAAAGATGATAAATGTCTGGGGGGAAAGGATCTACAAACAAAAAGAAAAAAGAAAAAAACATGATTTATGCAAAAAGTCTTGACGTTTTGAGATCTGGTTTTACAGGACGCAAATATCTTATTACCGCGAATGTATTAGTAGGTTTCATTTATATGGATGTGCAGATATAATATAAGTCTGACAGAAGATTTTATCTTGCTTACTTATGCCAGCTTAACACGACTTACTAAAGTTTAATAGAAGGTGTCCCGTTGATATCTCATGTAAGTACATCCTCGAGATGCTATCAAATTATAAATCTTTAAATGCATTATGACATAATGTATTAAAAAAAGGGGATATATCTCGATAAAAATCAGAAAAGTTAATAACGTCAATTATTACCATATTTGTCGACAATGTTTAGAAATAATCTTCAACAAATCTCGTGATATTACACTGGCCCATGGTCATTTGATTTGCAAAAATATAATCATTGTTTTATTCTATTATATATATTTTATATGTTAATCCAACAGTTAATAGGACCTAAATACTATTCAAATATTATTATATATATTTGTTTGTTAATACAGGAAAACAGTATTGAAAGAGATACCTAATATCGACAATGGTTTGGGTCTACCCGATTGGAAATTAACTCTCTGCCTTTTTGTTGCCTGGTGCAGCATCTTTGCTGTCCTTGCACGTGGTGTTAAAAGTCAGGGAAAGGCAGCTTACTTCCTAGCTATATTTCCTTATGTGATTATGATAGCTTTACTGATTAGAGCAGTTACCTTGGAAGGAGCAAGCAATGGTATAATCTTCTTTATCCAACCTAAATGGGACAAACTGTTTGATCCGAATGTTTGGTACGCTGCTGTTACACAGTGTTTCTTTTCATTGTCGGTTTGCTTCGGCGGTGTCGTCATGTATTCATCCTACAACGATTTCAGGCACAATATTTACAGGTTATTAATTTTTTTATTATATAATCTAGAAAAGCCTGCTCAATGATTCGAATTATTAAATTTAAATAAATGCAATTCGATCATTGGGATATGATCGAGGCAGTATTTACAGCTTTTTAGGTATTTCAGCATAATAATTGCACAAATTCAAATATTCAAAATAACTAGAGCAAATTTGCAGTTTAATTTACTTCATTCACTATTGATTTTTCAACCAATAACTGAAGTACCTTACATCAATCATTGACTCGTCTCGTGAAACAAACCAAAGAAGAATCCTGACTGTAATCTTTTCAAATTTTAGAGACGTCATGGTCGTGACTACTTTAGACACCTTTACTAGTCTCATGGCCGGTTTGACTATTTTCGGTATACTTGGTAATCTCGCTCACGAACTTGGCACCGATGATATCAGCAATGTTGTCCGAGGTGGGACAGGTTTGGCCTTTGTTTCTTACCCAGATGCTATCGCAAAATTTACAATATTACCAAATGTGAGAAAGTTTTACTAATCACGATACACGATTTTCTCATCATCGATAGATTTCTTTTTATAAAATAATCTTTTTGTTAAATTCATTTATGATATATTTCTGAATAATTCATAAGCAACGAGAAGAAATAATAACCGTTATTCGTTCGTTCGTCATTTAAGAAAAATGCTTCCTTCGTGTTCTCAAGGTATACGAGATAATTTCATATGGAATGGTCATTCCTTTCTAATTGTAAGCTATACCGTTGAAAAAAAATATACTTTCATTAAATAGTTTGTTTCACATAGTTGAATAGTCATCATCGTATTCGTAAAACACAAATCATTGAAGTATAATTAAACTTATAAAATATTACGAATATTAATACGAAATATTAAGCTTAATTATGATAATAATAAGAGATCTATCCATCGATGCGATCACAGTTCAAATTTATATCGTAAATTTCTGATCAAAGTTATTTACATTTGTTACAGTTGTTTTCAGTGCTATTTTTTCTAATGCTCTTCGTTCTTGGAATCGGGAGTGCCATTGCGCTTGTAGGTGGAATAATCACTATTATCAGTGATCAGTTTCCAAGTTGTACGCATTGGTATATTGTACTTAGTACATCTGTTATTGGATTCCTATGTGGTATTGTTTATTGCACACCGGTTAGTAAGATTATATTTTTTTATCTATTACTATAATTATTTTTAGTGTAATATTGTTTAGTGTTCATTATAGTATATAAATATTAATATGCAATATTTTGATAAGTTAATAATTATAATTGAAAAAAAAATGTTAATTATTTATAGGGTGGTCAATTTATACTAGGTCTGGTTGATTACTACGCTGGTTCCTTTATCGTGTTCGTATTGGCTACACTTGAAGTTACTGGATTTTTTTGGGTTTACGGATTAGAAAATTTCTTGGACGACGTTGAATACATGTTGAAGAGAAGGCCTTCAATTTATTGGAGAATTTGTTGGGGTTTTATCACACCACTACTTCTTGCAACTATTTTAATTTATACTATTGTTGGACTAACACCACTTACTTATGCTGGTGTTTTTTATCCTCCAAGTGCATATGGTATTACTATAATATTATTATTATTATTTTTATTATGTTCATCATAACAATAAGCAGAGTAGTTTAAAATTGATCTGATCATTTTTTAAATAATTATATTTACTTTAAACATATGTTACACACGCGTTATATTTATTTTTATAAAATAGGGTAATAAAATTTAAAATTAATTAAAATTTTAAATTATTATTAATTTTAGCTGCTGGATGGATACTATTCGCATTTGGAATAATACAATTACCATTTTGGTTGATATATACGATGATGTGTAAACGAAATTTGGGCTTGCTAAAAGTATATAATTTAAATTATTATTTTATTATATTATCATAAACGAATATTAAAAAAAAAAATCGAATAATAAATAAAATAAAATTATACTATATAAAATATATATAAATTCTTTGATTTTAGATGTTCACAAAATCTTTCAGTCCCTCAACTGAATGGGGCCCAAGAAATATTCAAGAATTGGCCAATTGGAAGGAATATAAAGAAATGATGAGAAAAAAACGTGAAAAACGTAATTGCTCGCAATTGAAACAATTTGTTTATGTTATTTTCTGTTTAGAAGAGAAACTCGTATGATCTCATTGTAACAAAGAGATTGAATTTTTTGTATTATTGTAACACCTCGCACTTGCATATGTATACACATACACACATCACACGTAAACACATTTTTATTGACAAAAAAGAAAATCGATTAAAAAGGAAAAAAATCTCTTGACTGACAAATTGTTTTTTACATTTTTAGAGTATTAAAAATATAATCAAAGAAATTCAGGAATATATTTTTGAAGAACAAAAAATAATAAAAATTTCATAATATAATATAATTAATGAGCTTAAATAATGAAATATGTAAATAATTATTTTTCCTTTTTAACATTTTTGTGAATAAAATTATAATTAATATTAATTTTGAAATAATTTAATATATTTAAATTTCTTAAAAAATTTTTTTTTTTTAGATGTTACACGATACCATGAATATTTTACAAAATTAAATCGTTTTCATTTTTTCATGTTATAAAAAGAAATTAATATTATTACATAAATCTTAGCGTTTCACACTTTGATGTCTTTTTTAAATAATTTATAATTAAATCTTTAGATATTATTATTACGTATTCATTTTTTTTAATGTCTTATTAAACAGTATTATATTAATTGACGTGATCTTTAAGAATTAAAGAAGGAAATGGAGAGAAGTTGTTATTATAAAATGAAAAAGAGAGAGAAAGAGAGAGTATGTAAATAAAAACAAAAGAGAAATTATAACAAATTAATTTGGATTTCAGTCATCCATTTTTACAGTAAAATTCACATTTTACTGTAAAAAAAAAAAGAAAATGAATAATTATTATTTATAAAAAATAATTTAATTTTGACGATTACTTCGTGTAAAATAGATTATAATAAGAACAGTTAAGTTATTATAATATTTCTTGTCTTTTACTTATTATTTTCAATGTTCAAATAATATGTGAACAGTAATTAAAAAAAAAAAACAAATTATACGAATCAGTATTATTTTTTATTCCTACGAGTAAATATCGGAATTTTTTCCTCTCTCCTACGGGTAAACTTAAATAATTTATTTTTTCGATTGTCTTATAATTATTTAAACGATAGTACATTTGTTTAAACATTACGTAGCTCTTAATAAATATTAATTGTAAAATAATTTTCAATGGATATTTTTTTAATATACGTAAATTTTAAAAAACTGAAGTTCTTCTTTACTTCTTCAATTACTTTCGGAAAAAAGTATAATTAGCATGTGTGTGTTTTTTTGTTTGTTTTTATTAGACGATATTAAATAATCTCATAATTTATGAAGTTCCAATCTTCGGTTAATTCTTTTTCTTCTTCTTCATCTCTGCTTTCCATTCTTATGATTTTTCTATCCTCCATTATCTTTTGGAAGAAAAATATTTCAAGTTCATTTAAATTACTACAGATCATTCAATAATTATTCACTAACCATCATCTTGTATTTTTCTCTTTCGATCATTAATTCCATTTCGAATTCTTTTTGCTTGTTTCTTCGTTCCTCGCAGATCTATGAAATAAAATAAATTACATTTTTTATATATTTCACATATGAACAAATAATAGACAAATAATTGTAACATGTAACATAATCAGAAATATATTTGGCCATGTTGTTTAAAAAATGAGACACTTAATATAATTAAAAAAATAATTTGGGTATAAATTGAAATCATTAATTTTGCAATATAAACAAACCTTTAAATGAAGCAACCAATACCCAAGATACTCAATCGGATCGTAAGGTTTTTTCTTAGCAATTTCTGGAAGAGCACGTATTAAAGCATCGCTAAAAAAATATTTTAAATAAAGACCTTCGGATGAAAAATAATAATCGGACATTGTAGACTTTGAGGAGACACAAATATCATCTGATTCCATGGAATTCGTTGAATCGTGAAAACCCTTTTGCCAAAATAATTTCAAATGTTCTATTTCGTTTTCGGGGATACCCAAGGCTTTCAAAAGTCTGAAACACAAATTTTTTATTTTCAATTCATTTACACGATATTGAGTAAAATGTTTAAAAAAAAAAACAACAACAAAATTTGTTTGTCTATGCATACCAACCTGATATATTCGTCGGTAAATCCATTAGTTAATAAAGATTTGATTAGGCCATCACTTAGTCCCCTTTCACGTAAATGTTCTCCTAAAGATTTTTCCTTTATCTTTTTTTTATTACTGCTCTCGGAAATATTATTTTTTTCTTTATTTTTTCTCGCATCTTCATTTTTATTAGCATCTTTCTTTGTTCGACTAAGATGCTCCAAAATTTGTTCACCTTCAATACTGATTTCCACGATTTTATCTTCTTTTATCTTGAAGAGATCAACTTGGCTCAGTTTAATATTATTTTTTAAAATCCTCTCTGTTCTCTATCGAGAAATCTTAAAGTAAGAGATTGGATCTAATCGAAATGTGAAAGTCAAATCTGTGGAAATGTACCGACGAAAGTATATTACGTAGATTTTTAGGAATTTCATTGATACCTAACAGTAAACTGTAGTAATAACGTAAAAGTTTGAATCGTTATTTAAAAGCGAATACTTACAATCATGAAGAAAAAATAAAAATAATCATTTCTAAAAATGTGTTAACACTTTTTAATCGTTTTATTCGAACGGTTTAATTCATTTTACTTATTTTTTACATATACTTACGTCTTTGTCATCAGATTGTAAAAGAGAAATAGATGAAAATAAAAGTTTTCGAAGTTCTCTTTTGTTATAGGCTCCTGAAACTTCAACATGATGTCCTTTCTTTTGCAAAATGACTCTTTCACGATGAATTTTGTCTTGAAAATTTGTATTTTTATCCATCGTCATTCAACCTAATAAAAATCATCACAACAGTTTCTTTTCCACGCCTAATTTCATTCTTTACGTGATCGATGAGATCAATCGATTTTAATTTTGATTAACAAATGCCAAAATTACTTTACCGACTGATACGTTTTTCATTTTGATAACACAAATTTCTAAATTTATTCAGCGTTTATTAGTAAATGAAATAAATATCAATAAAATTATGTCGCGTGTCAAATTTGATTAATATTTCATGAATAAAACTAGGAGCAGAAATGTTTATAAAAATAGAATTTTTTTTCTTATGTACAATAGTTGTTTTATCCTTTTCTTATAATCCCCTCTCTCTTTCATTTTTTTTTTTTTACAATTAAGAAAGGAAAAAAAGAGGGGAATTTATATATATAAAACATGCGCATTTAATATTTTCTCAGACCAGTGAGAAAAATTTATAATGTGCATAAATGAATGAAAAGCTGTACGTATGTACGCGTTTATTAACGATTGTCTAACGTTATCTGATTAATTATGAATCATAGTTAAGGATTGAAGTTACGTGAATAATAATCTTTCATAAATCAGTTCAAATTGCGATTTCAAATTATTCATAGTATAATAGAGAGAAAAACTTCGGTGCAATGAACGACGTCAATTGTTATTTCGTTTTTTCGTAAAAAAAAAGAAAAATAAAAATGCATTTAAACTGATGTTAAAAATTCTTTCGTTTACTTGTGTTATCTTAATAACGGGTGGATTATAATTATCTAATCTACAGGAATACGAGAATAGAGTGAAACTTTGTCAGTCCTATTCGCGACGTAATCCTTGACGGAACTTTCCTTCTTTTGCACGCTAATTGGTTTATTAGAAAAAAAATTTTTAAATTTACTTAGAGATTTAAAAAAAACCTCCAATTGGCTCCCTAAAAATATGTATTATTATTATTATTATTATTATTATAATAAACATAAAAATATTATTTTATAAAACACCATACACACACATAAATACACAAATTTATTATTTACTTAATTAGATTTGTTTATAAAAATAACACATATCACATTAATAAAGTTATATTTAAGTTTGTTTTTTTATACACAATAATAATTTATTTTTTTTTTTATAGAGATCACAAATACCGCACGTAAATTTCAATAAAACTTCACGCATACTTCACAATCTTGAAAATACACAAGTGGAAGAAGGTACTTCGATATTCATGGGGAAAAAGGTATATATGTAGCAAGTATTTCTTATTACTTAACTTAGCAAAGATGGGATACATATATGCATATAGATATTCATGATATTGTTATACGATATTTCTTTTACATAAAATATGTATTATATTTCTGCTTGGCTAACGAAAACGTCATTCGATACGACTCTTGATCAACGAGTAAGTGGTAACTGGTAGCTCTATTGGCGTTCATTGTTCACGATTAAAACTCGTGATCAAGCTGACGTATATTACATATATAGTTTGTTAGATAGTTAGCTAATACTTCTTATATGACATGTGGATGAAATAGTTATACAAGGTGAGTTGAAAGTTTCTAGATTATAAAAAAAAAAAAACAAATTAGCCTAAAGTATTTCAAACAAGTGTAATTGACGTTTAAAATTATCCAGAAACTTTTGATTCACCCTGTATAAATTTCATCCGTTATTATCATAAATTTATAGTTAATTAATTATATTAATAAAACATATTATATATATTATATTTAGACGTATAACATTGAAAATGGAATCACCAACGAGGCTTTCAGTTTGGATGATATCACAGTATATAACAACAATCGAACCGATCCTAATTCGATTTCTGAAAACACCGTAAGTGATCTCTCTCTCTCTCTCTCTCTCTGTTTTATTTTTTCATATTTACAAAAAAAAGCTGCATTCTTTTTTTTATAAGGTTTGGTTTAATTAGGTGGAAAGAGCACAATGGGGAAACGGTAAAGAATTTTTGATGTCCTGCATTGCCATGTCTGTTGGATTAGGAAATATTTGGAGATTTCCATTCACTGCTTACGAAAATGGTGGTGGTGCATTTCTTATACCTTACATCATAATTCTCATCGTTGTTGGGAAACCATTTTATTTGTTAGAAATGATTTTGGGTCAATTTTCTAGTAAATCTGCTATCAAAATTTGGGAAATATCACCTGCCTTCAAAGGTTACAATTTCATATTCTTTTATTGGAATTTTAAATTTGTTTAGATTAATGTGATTCTAACTATTCTTTCTATCACAGGTATTGGTATTGCCCAATTTCTTACACTGTTGGCATTAACATCTTATTATTGTTCCCTAATGGCATTGACTTTATTTTATTTGGTCGTAAGTTTTCAATCAGAATTACCATGGGGTAAATGTAAAAAGGAATGGGGTAAATACTGTGTGAATTCTTTGAAAGGACAAGATAATGAAATTCTTTTAAATGGTACCAGCCTTTCCAACGTAACTTATCTCAGTTCAGCTGAATTATATTTTTAGTTAGTATTAATATAAATAATATTTCTATCAATGAACCTATATTTATAAATCAATGATCTGTAAAGTTATCTATGCCTAGCAAGGAAGTGCTACACGAAAAGAAGAACATCGACGACGGAATTGGATTACCTGATTGGCGTTTGACAATTTGCCTGTTCGTTAGCTGGCTTTGTATATTTATTATTGTCGTTCGTGGTATCAAAAGTTCTGGCAAGGCTGCTTACTTCACAGCCATATTTCCTTACATTGTAATGTTTATATTATTGATCAGAGCTGTTACATTGGATGGTTCAGCCAATGGTATACTTTATTTCATTACTCCTAATTGGAACAAATTGTTAACGCCCAGTATCTGGTACAATGCAGTTGCACAATGTTTTTTTTCATTGACTGTCTGTTTCGGTGCTGTTGTTATGTTCGCGTCTCACAATAAGATTGATCATGATATTTATAGGTCAGTATCGTTTAATATGGGTATAAATATTTTATTGATAAGACTAATCCACATTGATCTTTTGAGAATTAGTAATTTCGAGATTTACTGATGCACGATTAAATTCTTTTTCTTTTTTTTTTTTTTTCATTAAAATCTTTACACATTATTTTGCGAAAATGATTATTTAAATTTATCATTAATAACGATAATTAATAATTATTTAAAACAAATTACATTAATGAATTTAACTTTGGCAATATTATATTTTGAAATTTATTTTTTATTATAATTTATTGTTTTTAGGGATGCAATGATAGTGACAACTCTGGACACCATGACCAGTTTCTTAGCAGGCTGTACTATATTTGGTATATTGGGTAATCTTAGCCACGAATTAGGAGCTAAAGATATTAGCTCTGTGGTACGTGGTGGAACAGGATTGGCATTTATTTCTTACCCAGAAACAATCGTCAAGTTCGATTTCTTACCACAATTTTTCGCCATTGTATTTTTCGTAATGATTTTTGTTCTTGGAATTGGTAGCGAAGTTGGACTTACTTCTAGTATAATATCGATCATCAATGATCAATTTCCAAGCTGGAAACATTGGCATGTTGCAGCTGGGACATGTTTCTTTGAATTTCTTATTGGATTATTATACGTCACTCCGGTATAATTATATGGAAAAAAGAAAAAAATATTGGTAGTTAAATTTTTAATTAACAAAAATATATATATTTATGGTTACTTTTTTTCTTCCTTATAGGGTGGACAATTCATGGTAACGTTCATAGATTATTATGCAACTTCGTTTCTTGCATTAATACCAGCCATTTTTGAAATGATCGTGGTTTCTTGGTGTTACGGTGAATTTGTCTTTTTTTTTTTTTTTTTTTTTTAAATAAATTATTAAATGAAACTATATTTACGTTTGGATGATTGAACGAATTTTTTTTTTCTTTTTTTTTTTTATAGGAGTCAATAATCTTCTCGACGACGTTGAATTTATGCTAAATCGACGATTGTCGAATTTTTGGAAATTCTGTTGGAGTATTTTAACTCCTGGAATAATCACTGTGATTTTTATTTATAACATGGTTAATTTGGAATTGTTAACTTACAATGGTCTTTTTTATCCTGACGTAGCTTATGGTAAATATTTATTATATATGCTCTGGTTTTTTTTTTATTTTTAATATTTTATAATGACTCTGTGTTATTTCTTTTTTTTTAGTTTTCGGTTGGATTGTTTTTACCATTGCTGTATTGCAAATACCTATATGGATATTGGTCGCTATATTTAAAAATAGACATTTACCTTTTCCGGAGGTAAACAAAAATAATAAAGTATATTTGTTTTATTATTTTATGAAGTATATATTATATCATATAATTTGTATAATTAATTTTTTAAGATAATTTTTCAAACATTTCGACCTTCAAAACATTGGAGTCCATTGAACGACGAGACGAAAATAAAATGGTTGGAATTTAAAGAGCATCGAAGGAAAATGAAAGAAGAGGAAATAGATAATGAAAATTCGAATATATTTTATAGATTATTCAAATCTGTTACTTGTCGGTAGAATTGAAATGAAAAAGAAAAGACAAATATTTTTCTTATGCTTCTTTTTTCTCTGTTAATTATTATACCATAAAATTTAATGTTTCTTAAATGAAAATGATAATAATTTTGGTTTGTGTTAATTCAATGTTATAAATAATAGTAAAAAGAAAAAAGAAACATTAATTTATAATTGATTTACGCATTTTGCAATATTACGATAGTGATTTAAATGAAATATTATTATTTAACTTGTAATATATATTTCTTTCTAATAATTCTAACAATATAAAATAAAATAAATAATTAATAAAATATCACACAAATTGATATTATTAATTAATAATTAATTAACTTTGTACAAATCAATGAAATCAAATTAGATAGAAATTGAAATATACAAATTGGCATTATTATAAATAAAATGAATAACAATATCTAGATTTCATCGTTTCAAAGATAAAACTGATATTATTATTTTTTTTTTGTGAAGTATCACAGTTTAAAATTCAATGAAAAAAGAAAAAAGTGTGTGTGAATAACCTGCTGTTGGGATCACCTAATCTCACGCATACATATACGTGTATACGTAGATACATCAATCTCAATCAAAAAGTATACTTTAAAGTGTTCACAATCAAGTATATAGCCTTTTGCAAGTTTTATCAAGCGGAAGAAAGTGACATCGATTTTAGATATCGATTACTTCATACACACATATAATAGTTATCTATATCTTATATACTTAATAATCTCCGTGACTAAAGAATCAATTTAATATTTTTTTTTCTTCGTTTTTCCTGATAGACATTTATTATCCTTATCGTGGTTAAAGTTGTGTGTGTGGGGGTATTTTGTAGATTATATAAAAGAAATCGTTACTTCGTCAAAAATTGAGTTTCAAGAGTTTCTTATTCGAGTATCTGCGTTGTATGAATGTTCGTTTAAATATTCGATAAATCCTAATACCTTTTGTTTTCAAGTTTTTTTTATTTGATTTGTGTAATGTCAAAAGAAACGGTAAGTCGTGATAGTTACTAGTTGGTTGTGATAATAAATTGTACATAAGAACGAATTGTTTTTTTCTTGATAAATAAAATTAAAAAAAGAAAAAAACAAAAAAAAATTTAGGGTTTAAAAAAGGGTTTAAAAATTAAAAAGGTACAGTACTTTGAAATGCACATAAATACAATATACTTAAATGTACTTAATGATTAACGAAATTTATCTAGTGATAAATTTTACGATCTTCTATAAATAGTTTTAAACGATGGTTTTAATTGCCTCAAATGACATTCTTGATAACTAGTAAATGTGTTACACGTGCAATAAGTGTGTTAGGTTGACACTCTAAGACAATACAATTAGAAAAGAGCAGAGAGGATAGGTCTTATTTTTTTATAGTTTTATATGAGTTATTAAACATTTCGATCGTTTCGATCATTTCGATCATTAAGTTACATATAATTTTATTGCAACGTATATATAATTAAATGTTTATCATTTAAACAATAAATTATAAATAATTCTTGCCTTTTTACTCACTCTCTCTCTCTCTCTCTCTCTCTCTCTCTCTCTCTTTTATGAGTTCCGAGTTATTTCTCAACGAACATTTTCTCACACTTATTCAATAGTACCAAAATGGTTCGTGTCTTTTTACTGTTTCTCTGGAATCAACAGCAAACGGTTCTTGTTTTTTGTTTCTTCGGACGGGTCACTCATTCACGTTATTATAGTCTTCACAAATTGTTTGACTTTAGTGAAAAAAATGAATAATAATCGTATTACAGTGTTTTACAAAAAAAAAACATTTTTATTAATTTAGAAATTAAATGATAAATAATTGTGTTGTAGTGTTTGAAAAAATATACCTATCAGTTTAAAACCTGAACAGTAATTGTATTGGGATGTTTGAAAATAAGCGTGTCAATTATTTAGAAATAAATTATAATTAATTACATTGTAATAAGATATCATTATAATCATGTTGCAGAAAAATGGAAGTCAAACGAGTTATGATAACCCAGTGTTTGAAACTACCAATGAAAGAAATATTGAATTATCTAATAATGATCACAACGAATCACGTGTTTCCGAGTTAAAGGATTTAGAAAAAGCAGAGGAAAAGGAAAGTCAAGGATCTTGGAATAATAGTATCGAATTTTTAATGTCTTGCATTGCCATGTCTATCGGTTTTGGTAATATTTGGAGATTCCCATTCACGGCTTATAAAAATGGTGGTGGCGCATTTTTAATACCATACATAATATTGCTCTTTCTCGTTGGGAAACCATTTTATTTTATGGAAATGATAATGGGACAATTTTCTGGACGTTCGTCGATACGCGTTTGGAATGTTTCACCTGCTTTTGTTGGTATTTATAAATATACGAATAATTTTTTTTTCAATCATATAATATGAAAATAATAATTCACACATTTAAACGTAACAATAATGAATACAAATTATTAATACTATATCTTATATTTCAGGTGTCGGCTGGGCTCAATTCTCTTCGACGATCATTTTAGCAACTTATTATAGTTCGTTGATGGCCTTAACTCTTTTTTATTTGATCTCATCTTTTTCCGCGGAGTTACCTTGGTCAAAGTGTCTCGAAGAATGGAAAGACTTTTGTATCGATTCGTCTAGCAAGAAAGAAAATAGAATGATGATCAATGATACTTCCTTTTTTAAAATAAATGATACATTTTATAAACTCGATCGTAGTATGAGTAATTCCGTTTATCGAAGCTCCGCTGAACTATACTTTTTGTGAGTATTTTTTCAATTAAATAATATACCTTAAACAATTATTTTAACATGACAGTCGAAACAAATGTTTCGTCACAAACAAACAAATTATTTTCTATTCTAGAAAATCAGTGTTACACGAGAAAGATAACATCGACGATGGAATTGGATTACCGGATTGGAAATTAACGCTTTGCCTGTTTGGATGTTGGTTTTTCGTTTGCGTAATCCTTTTCCAAGGTGTTAAAAGTACAGGAAGGGCATCATATTTTCTAGCAATCTTTCCATATATAGTTTTAATAGCCTTGTTGGTACGTTCAGTAACATTGGATGGTGCTGCCGAGGGTATACTTTTTTTTGTTGAACCACAGTGGGAAATGTTGTTGAAACCAGAAGTTTGGTATGCCGCAGTGACCCAATGTTTTTTCTCTTTATCTGTTTGCTTTGGTGCAATTGTCACGTATTCCGCTCAAAATGGGTTCAAACATAACATTTACAGGTTCGTCGTAAATTCGTATTATTTTTGTTTTTGTTTGTTTTTATTGATTTGCATTAATTTAGATCAAAAAAATTAGAATTTTACCGAACAATAATTATCGACTAACTCGACTAAAATTTATTGAAAAAAAACAACGAAGAAAAATTATATAACGAATGAATTACTGATTTAATCCACAAAGTAATAAAAATTTGTTATTATAGTAATTAATTAAATCATTTTCGTACCAATTGTTTCTTATTTTTTTTTGTAAGAACAGAGATGCAATGATCATCACAACATTGGACACGTTTACCAGCATGATCGCAGGCTGTGCAATATTTGGAATCCTCGGTAACCTTGCTTACGAAATGGATATTAAGGATGTGGGTTCAGTAGTAAAAGATGGCACTGGTCTGGCATTCATTTCTTATCCTGATGCAATCGCTAAATTCGAAGTTTTACCTCAGGTAAATTTTTTAAGTAACGTGTGAAACTAAAAGATTCAATTTATCTAATTCTTCTGCTTTCTAAAAGTAGAGATAAAAAAAAAACCATCCAATATTCGATATCATCGTTGCAGTTATTTTCCGTTCTCTTCTTCGTGATGATGTTTGTTCTTGGAATTGGTAGTTGCGTTGGTATGACATCGAGTCTTTTTGTTATCTTGTATGAACGATTTCCTAAATTGAAACCTTGGCAAATAGTTGTACCATTGTGTTGCCTTGGCTTTTTAATTGGAATTGTATACGTCACACCGGTAAGAGTAATTTATTTTCTTAATCATCTTATCTATCAGATTAATATATTTTTTTGTTAATAATTTTTTTTATTTATTTATTTAGGGCGGACAATGGGTTCTTGTTTTAGCAGATTATTACGGTACTTCTTTCGTTGTGTTCATTTTAGCTTCTTTTGAAATGATTGGTATCATTCATGTATATGGTAGGTCTAAGAATTTAATTCTTTTTATTTAATTAACAAATTAATATTTTATATAACATTAACAAAAATAAAAGATCAACGAATTATCGTTTTAAAAAATAATACAGGATTCGAAAACTTCATCGATGATATAGAATTCATGTTGGATATGAAAGCAACTATGTTTTGGAGAGTTTGTTGGTTCGTAGTAACACCCGTTATACTGATCGTCATTTTCTTATACACTGTCGTAAATATGTCACCTTTGGTTTACGCTGGCAAAACATTTCCAATTGGTGCTCATGCTGTTGGTGTAATAATACTTTGTATGGGTATATTACAAATACCAGTTTGGATGCTGTTGGCTATACTCAAAAATAGACACTTACCATTAAAAGAAGTATGCTATTATTAATCTATTTTTATGAACAAAATCTTGATAGGTAATCAAATTTCCTGAGAAATGATAAATAATACAAATTAAATGAAATTTAATTAAGATGTGATAAGATTAATTTGATTATCTATCAACGATTTTTAAATCACAACATATTCATATATATATATATGTATCATCTTATCATCACAATCTTAACTTGTACGTCATATCAAAAATGTTTAATTGAGTATAATTTAATGAAAAAAATGAAGATATTTTTAAGTATAAAAATAAATTACATTTATTGTAGTGTACTATTATACAATATTATAATAGATAATTATGCTATTTTTTTTCAAAGTAATATTATTACATAATAGAATTATTTTTGTTTAAACATAAAATCGATTCGACATATAAATTTAATATTTAATTAAACTATATTGTGTTTTTTTCTTTGTACAGATGATTAGAAAAGCTTTTCAACCAACGTCTCAGTGGGGACCGAAAGAAATGAAATATCGTAAGGAATGGTTAATATTCAAAGAAGACAAAATGAAGATTAGAAATATGAGACAACGGTCAAGATGGTCGCAAACGATTCGAATTGTTTTTGGTTTGCAACCAAAATAGACAATATTTAGAAAGAAAAAAGAAAAAGACAAGAAATTGATCCACGACATTCTTTTAAATTAAAAATACGGAGACTGAAATGCTTTAAATTCGAAGCTCGTGATCGACTAAGAACTATTTGTTCATTGATAAAATAATTAAACAAACAAAAAATAAACACTTAAACATTTATAAATAATTGCGTATAACTCGAGGATGATAATAATTTATATATTAATACTTCATCTATTTCAAAATTATTTATATAAAATAAGTGAGTCGTCAATTAATTTGCAACAACAAATTACAACGATTTTAATTAAATTAAAATAATAAACAATTTATGTATAAATCACTTTCCTAATGAACGATAACAGGAAACGAGATTGTTCTGTGACAAATAATAACATTTATATCTTTGTTCTAAGTAAACCTAACTTATTACTTATAAATAACAAATGTTTTTACTTTATTGCCTACCAAACAAAAATTGAATTAATTTCGTACGTTCATTGATAGAATTATTTTGTATTCTTCTGGATTCTTTAAAATCTTTCCATTTTTTAAAACATTTCTTATCCTTTGGACCCCAATCTTCCTTCGCCATAAATGCCTATATAAGATTATTATAATTATACGAGCTGGAAATATACAATACAAATTACAACAAAAAAAAAAGAAATACTTACGATAGACAATGGTGCATTTTTATTGTTTAAAATAGAAATAATTATCCATATGGGAAGTTGTGCAGCACCGATAATCAAAAGTATCCAACCAGCAGCTAAAAATTAAAAAATAAGAAATTATATAAATATTCTAAAAATAAATATTATATATAATTTTTAATAATATCATAAATAATTAAAATAAAAAAAAAATATAAAACTTACCGTATGCGGAATCAGGATAATGCTCGTCGTTATAAGTCAATGGCGCATAACTGCATAGAAAATAAATTAGAATGACGAACAATGATATTGGGGTCAAAACACCCCAACAAAATCTCCAATAAAACGACGGCCTTCTACCGGACATAAATTCAACGTCGTCGATAAAATTATCTATGCCTATGAAAAATTGTTTTTTTATATGAGGTAAAAGGAGAAAAAGAAAGTGACAAAAAATATGTATGAACTTATATCCGTTACTATACTACTTAATTATATACCATATATCCACGATATCGCAATAACTTCGAATGACGCAAGTATTACTAAAATGAATGTTCCACAAAAATAATCAACCAAGTTGAGAATATATTGTCCACCCTGTAAAGAAAAAAAAGAAAAACACAGAAATTTAATATTACAGATATAAAGTGTTGACCAAAAATAATTCCTAAGTGGTCCCAAAAATTATATATTTTTATATATTTTTTCGTAGTCTTATAATTTGAAAAAAAGAAAAAAAAAAGAAAACAAATAATTTAAGAAGTCTTAAAGAAAAAATAATTGCTTTATCATTTAGGAAAACTATTAATCCCTGCTTAATATCGTGTATTAAACAAAATATATTGTTTTTAACATATAAACACATAACAACAAACAGACACTTACTGGAGTACAATAAACAATACCGATAAGGAAACCAATGAAACAAAAGCAAGCAGATATCTTCCATTGACTGATACGAGGAAATTGATCCTTAATGATACTGATGATAACACCACTGAATGCAACAGTAGTGCCTATTCCTAATACAAAGAGCATTAGAAAAAATAAGACTGAGAAAAGTTGTTGAGCGGCCGTGAACTTTGCTAATGCTTCAGGATATGAAATAAATGCTAGACCGGTTCCAGCTCTTACAACACTACTGATGTCATCGGTACCAATTTCATAAGCTAGGTTTCCTAGTATACCAAATATTGTAGCACCAGCAATTAAACTGGTGCAAAGGTCCATTGTTGTTACTATCAAACAATCTCTGTAAATCAAATATATAATAGATATATTACACAAACTGTGTATTTAATCATCAATGTTATCGTGCATTGAATGATCTACACGATAAATCAATTTTTGATGATGTAATTAAAAACAAGTATTACAGTAACTATTATACTACATTTTTTTTATTCTATATTAAATTTGAACGATAGAGTAAAGATATACTCGTACATATACATATTTATTGATAGATTTATAGATATATTTATATCTATATTATCTGTTAATAAAATCTCTTACCAATCTCAAATACTTATACAATCATATGTATATGTTATGGTCAATGTTCAAAATCCGGATTTTGTATAAATTTCCCGGGGCATTCTATAAAATGTCAACTAAGATTAAGCAATGTATGTTTTAAGGATGTTTCGAGTTAACTACTAATTAACTATTCTTTTAAACCTGACGCAATATTAAAATAACTCTTACAAAAGCTGAGGAAGAAATTTGATATATTATATAGTGATTTATATATCAGAATATTTATTTAATCTTCATAGTGTTTCATTCGATGCACGTTAGTTTATGTAACGTTAGAGAGATACAGATCGCAAATAGTTTCAGGTATGAGTCAAAAATGATTATAGTAATTTAACCTACCTTGATACGTTATGATCGAAGTTATTATAAGATGAATACATGGTTACGGCACCGAAACAAACGCCAAGAGAAAAAAATGATTGCGTAACAGCCGCATACCAGACCGATGGATCAAAGATTTTATTCCATGTCGGTTTGAATAAAAATATTATCCCATTGATGGCACCGTTTAAGGTTACGCCTCTTATTAACAGACAGATCATAATAATATATGGGAATAAAGCTAAAAAGTAAGAGAACTTCCCAGTACTTTTAACACCTTTCGAAATCACACCATAAACGAATGCCCAGCTTGCTAACAAAGATAATACTAATTTCCAAGATGGCAACCCTAATCCATTGTCGATGTTGGTTTCATTAAGAACTACTTTCCTGAATAAATAAATAAAATATATTGTTAATATTCGTGCATTAATTTTGTTATTTTGTTGGTATTATACATAATTATAATACATATATTCTATTATAAATGAAATCAAATATAAATGACAACCTAAAATATAATTCAGCCGAGCTGCTTTTATTCCCGTTGTTGGTATGATTCGACGTCAAGGTACTATTGAAACAAATATCACCCCAATCATCCCAACAATATGACCATGGAAGTACAGATTGAAAACTTGCTATCATGTAATACACTATCAATGCCATAAGAGCTGAATAATAAGTGACTACTGCAAATACTGCCATTGTAACACCATAACCGATACCTACGATATATATAATATAATAAAATACATTTTAAAAAATAAATAAATCATAAATCCAATGAATTATTCGATTAGTTTAAAAACAAAAACTTTGTAATGTTGACTCAAAAGAAACACGGTACAAAGATAATATCAAATAGGTTTGAGAAAGTGTTCGTATAGAAGTGACACAAATCCCTAAAAAAGGGAAGGTAAAAAGAAAAGAATATTATTTGATTTAATAAATCTTTCATGACCTTTGAATGCCGGTGATATTGACCATATATCGATACAAGAACGGCTACTAAATTGTCCCAAAATCATTTCCATGTAATATATGGGCTTTCCTATTATAAATAAAACTATTATATAAGGTATCAGGAAAGCCCCGCCTCCATTTTCGTATGCCGTATATGGAAACCTCCAAACATTACCAAGGCCAACGGAAAAAGCTACGCATGACATTAAAAATTCTAATTCACTTCCCCACTTTGCTCTTTCTTTCTCCGTTTGATCTGACACCAATACGGTCGTTGAATTCTACGACAATAAATCAAACTTACAAAATAAATTAAGTAAAAGGTTTAACATAAGTAAATTTTAATTAGTTAATAATTGTTTCTTTGAACTTACCCCAATATTGAGATTATTTCTACTGTCTGATATAACAGATAAAGTGTATATACCGGGTGTCCCTTCGTTATCGATGTCATTATCCTATAAGAAATTAATTATCTTATTTATTTATTTAATTTCTGTTTTCTCAATAATATATGATTCAAATAATATATGAAAATTAGAAAAATCATTTATTAACAATTCTTATCAGCCTTTTGAACAAGAATTATCCAGTTAAATCCTCTTAATGCTAATTTCATTGTTAAAATTACGCAAGTGTAGACTATAACATAATTAACTACATTTTTTTTTCTCTTTGTTTCTAAATGATTACATTGTTTACTTTCAATAAAAAATATAAGCATGAATAAGAACAATTATTAGTAGAATTTATGATCGTACGGTCTTAAAACAATCTCATTCGTGGAATTTATCATTATTGAATTTTCTTTAGTACGAATAATGTTTTGAGATAATACAAGCACCGTTTCGAAGACTTTACGCGGATTAACAATTGTATCATGTTAGTCATACTTATATTAGAGTCTTATAAAAATACATGACTCTTATTTTTAAGTTTTTAAAGAACATAAAAAAATAAAATTAAATTAGTAAAATACTTTTAAATAAAAATAAAAAAAGAAATATATATATATATATATATATTGTCAAATAACATAAAGTATAAAATAAAAACAAAATAAATACTTTCCATACTAGAAAAAAAAATTCAATAAATGCAAAATAAAAAAAGAAAAAAAAAACAAAAAACAATTTTCTATCAAATATGTTTGTCTCCCATTTAAATGCTCGTAATCAAAATAAATTTTGTTGAACAAATAATTTGTTCGCAGGGCGGGGACAACTTACAATTTACTTAAAGTATGAAATGAACAAATTAATTAGATTTATTTTATTAATACTTTCTCTAACTTTAACAATAAGTGAAAGTTTCAAACATAATTAATTATCTGGCACATAGTCCGACGAACCTTCGATTTGGAATGGCGCATATTTTTTCTTGGCATACGAACCAGCACGCGATTTTGAAAACGCGGACACTCACTCACACACATACAATGCACTAACACTTACGCGTTATATTTGACTTCTTTCGTTTTTCAATAAAATATAAACACGTCTTAACAAGTTGGCGGAACTTGAGAGACTGCATAATAAATCTCTTTCACTTCGTATATTCGTTTACATTTAACAAGTACCACATTCACTGTCTGTATTTATCAATATATATTGTTAGATTCATACTAATGATGATTACACTGCATATATACACCTGGATATATATACCACATATATATGTACCTGAATGATATCCGATTCTTTTCACATTGAACTAAAAATTCAATTTATTTAGTTACGATTTTTCGTAATCATAAATTTAACGATTTAAAATTCTAATGGGAAAAATAATATTTTTCATTCTACATATTTTATTTTAAATAAATAATCTTTATCACCCCAGAAAAAAAAAAATATTAGTTAGTTATTAAGCCTATTTTGCAAATTTTTATTATATTTCAAATGACTTCGATAAATAATTCCGATTTTTTTTTTGATTATACAATTTGAAAAATAGAAATAATTTTGTTGTGTTAAATAATTAATTATTAATCAAAATAATTATTATAGATTACTCGACCTATATTTCTTATCTTTTTATTATTGATGTATATATTTGTTTTTTAAAACCACGTAACACGATCAAATGATCGTATCAAGTGATTCATACTTTGAAAGTCGAGTCTAATGTACGCATAGAATTCAATAATCCTGATTATGTTCTATTTCAATACGATCCAATAAGATAAACTCTTTATGTATAAACGATAATAACGAAGGAGATGAGGGGACGATGATTATGAAGAATAATAAAAAATAATTCTTATCGGAATTCTTTTCATGCTTCGTAAATTCCGTCGTAAAGATAAGTAAAAATTGTGTATTTCTTAATGACTTCAACCTCAATGAAATTATTTTATGCTTGAGATAATACAAACGTATTGTTCCTAATGATTAATATTTGCTGAATAAATGATAACAACAATTCATAAATGATAATAATAATAACTCAAATCGAGAAGAGATAAAATAAAGAAAAAAATATGTTCGAAAGTTTTTCGGAGAATATTTTTAAAAATTTATTTACAATATATGTTAGAACAAATAAATGATGAAATAATTATAAACAAGAAAAAAAGATTTCCATTTAATTTACGAACACTTCGTAAAAAAATAATGTCTTGAATAATTATTACAAATAGTAAAATTTATTGATTAATATGTTAGAACTAAATAATGGTACTTATGTAATAACCATTGAAAATAAATCGCATGTACATTCATTTTCTTGAATATTCTGACAATTTAACTGGATAATCATCTTCTCATTATTATTTACATTTCCAATTATGTTCATTTCTCAAGCGAAAAATTTATTCTAGATGCATACTTACATATGTACAAACTGATTTAAACTCAATATGAGTAAAGTTAGTATAACGGATAATTTTAATATTCACATACAAACGTATATTAAAATCTAAATCTAATCTAGTCTACACTATTTAAAGTAAATTTCGATTAGAGATCTCGGAGGTTGACATTTTTTTTCGGTAATGAAATCCTGCCATTTTTCTCTCGTAGCAGGATCGTTTGGTCCCCAATTTTCTTCCGAAGGTCTTAATGATGTTTTCAATGCCTAAAAGTAATGTTAGAAATAATATTCGAGAATGTTACAAACATTTTTCATTAATAATATTTATCTCACGCTTACCTCGATAATTGACGTTGACATATTTTTAGTAAATATGTAAATGAACCATACCACTATTAAACCGATACCAATGAAAATAAGGAACCATCCAATACCTAAAATAATGTTATTTTAATAAGATCATTAAGACTTATCGATATATTTTTAGCCAATAATTCTATTTATACAAACCATAAGCATAATCTGGAAAAAGCATGCCATCGTACGTCGGTGGCTGATAAGATACAATTGTATAAATCACTACAACGATCATTAATAGCGGAGTGATGATTGACCAACAAAACCGCCAGTAAAAATTTGGCCTTGTTCCTATCATAAATTCAATATCGTTTAAAAAATTAGATAAACCATAGATCCAAAATATCGTAATCATTTCAAGAACACCGATGATAATAGCAACAAATGTTCCCCCATAGTAATCGACCAAAGTTAACAACCATTGGCCACCCTAAATAAATTTCAATCATTATTTTAATATTTAATTATATTTATTTGTAAAGAAAAGAAAAGAGAAAAAAAATATTGTTTATATTTAAAATTAAATTTACGTACTGGAGTGATGTATATAAGACCAATAAGAAAACCAATGATACTGATAAGTAAAACCACGATCCATTGGCTTACTTTTGGGAAATGATCGCAGAATATACAAACAATGGCACCGTTAAGAGCTACAGCACTTCCAGTGCCAAGGACAAACATCATGATGAAAAAAAAGACTGAGAAAAGTTGCGGAACCACATTGAATCTAGCCAAAGCTTCTGGATATGAGATAAATGCCAGACCAGTCCCGCCTCTAACTACTTTCGATATGTCATTAACACCCATTTCGTGAGCTAAATTTCCAAGGATTCCAAATATTGTACAACCAGCCATCAGGCTGGTAAATGTGTCCAATGTTGTTACTATCATCACGTCCCTTTTACGATTAAAATTCAGGTATATGTTGGATGTCATTATTGGAATATCTTTGAGATAATGAAAATTATGTTGAGATATTTATTTACCTGCTAATGCCATGGCCAAAATTATTATACGACGAATAAGTCAAAATTGGTCCAAAGCAAACAGACAATGAAAAGAAACACTGAGTTATAGCTGAATACCAAACGTTTGGGTTCCATAACATATCCCATTTGGGTGTTACGAAAAATAATATTCCATCGAGTGCACCTTCCAGAGTTACTGACCTTACCAATAATATTATCATCATAATGTAAGGGAATATTGCTAAAAAGTATACAGCTTTTCCTGTACTTTTAACACCACGACAAAGTACAACGAATATACAAAACCAACTGACAAATAAACAAATCGAAAGCTCCCACGACGGTGTACCGATACCATTTTCTATGGAATCGAATTCTTTCAAAACGATTTTTCTAAAAATTAAATAAAACAAAAGTTTTACACTTACCGTTAGAAATAAATTAAATTAGATTAGATTTTGAATTTAATCAGAATTTCGAGTTTACCTAAAATATAATTCTGCTGAACTTTGAATTACAGTAGTATTGTTGATTGACGTATTGTTAACAGTGGAATCTATGCATTGTCCTTGCCATTCTTCACGGCAAAACGACCACGGCAATTCCGATTGAAAACTTACTACCAAGTAATATATAGTCAAGGCCATCAAGCTGGAATAATACGACACAACTGCGAATGCTGCAAAAGCTTGTCCATATCCTAATCCTAAAAATTATATCGAGATTATATTCTAATCTAAAAATTAAGATATTAAGTGTTATTTGAAATTTATTGGTTATTATTAATTAAAGTCAATATTTCATTGATTATATATGATCTAATATTAGAAATTAAAAATTATGATATTTAATATTATTATTATTATTATTATTATTATTATTTAAAATAAATATTTTATGGATTGAGATTTAAGGAATTAAAAAAAATCACATGCATTTTTATAATTAATTAAAGAACCTCTCATGGCCGGTGTCATTTCCCATGTCTTCGCACAAGATTTGTTCGTAAACTGACCTAACAATCCTTCCAAATAGTAAAATGGTTTACCAATAAATAATAGAACAATAATGTAAGGTATTAAAAATGCCCCACCACCGTTTTCATAAGCTGTAAATGGAAATCTCCAAACATTTCCAAGACCAACCGACGTGGCTATGCAGGCCATTAAAAAATCTAATCTACCACCCCATGCTTCTCTCTTCACTTCACTCTAAAAAATATATTGTGATAAATGAAAAAGGTATAAAAAAAATCAATAACTTTAAAAAATAACACAAAAAAAAAAATAACAAAAAATATCATTTTTGTAAATAAATTATTGTCGACAAAAGTACTAAAAATATGTCTACCGTGTCATTAATATCTATGGTGTTTTTATCTTGTTCATCAAAACAATTATTAATCTTCTGACCATTAGAATCATTACTTTTTCCATTCTCCGATTCGATAGTTTCCAATCGAAAGCCTTCATTAACAATACCACTTGTATTCTACAAAACCAATATTCTAACTTTATAAAAAAATAAAAAGAAACTTAAAATACTGAATACGTAAAATAGATATATCGCTTGTAAACTTACGTGTACTTCGTCCGACACTAATTTTCCCATCTTGACAAACTATGAATATTTATTACGAATATCTTTCGTATTTCATTTTTCTAAATCGAGAACACTTAACAATTAATTTTATAATTTCAATTCACACAAATATTAATTCACTGTGATATTCACATTTTGTTTTTAAATTAATAATAAGTTTCTTTTTCCTTTTTTTGTTAAACATTCGAAGCCTGATTGTGAATTGCAATCCGTAGTTTGGCACGTTCGAAAATGGTTTGAATTGAAAACGTTAAATTCGAACTATTATTTCTTCCTTTCTATCTTTTATCTCTATCTTATGCTAATTTTATGAAAGAGATAATAATTAGGTACCACTATTCCTTAGAGTAATTAAATTCGTCCTTCTTACTTCGATACTTTGCACACAAGGACATCGTGCACGAGAACGTAGATTTGAATGATTACTAACAGAATCGTGTCGAGCCAATCTCTTTTATAAGTTTTAACCAGTTTACAAGTTGTTATATAGGTGTGAGGAAACTTTTAGATATTACTTTCTCTCTCGTTCTTTCGTAGATAACGGCAAAATACAAAGAATACATTGTAAAAATTCATCAATAAATCTAATAATACAATTTTTCATATATTTCATACATTATATATTAACCGTTATATATTTTATACATTAACATTTACCGAAATATAAGACGAAGAAATTTTCCTTAATCGTTTCAAAAAATTGATAAATAAAATTGAAATAAAGATGTGTACATATTTTATAAATCGACATGAGCAAATAAATAAATAACATTTTATTGATAAATACCCTGTTAAATAATTAATTGATCGATAACAATTATATCATTTTTTTTGATACCATATATTAAGATAATAATCATTTCATCAACATGTTTTACGTCCATCTATGTAAACATTTTTTGAGTTATTAATACTTATTTTTCGATCACGTATACTTTCTCTTTTCGATTTCTATATACTCCCAAAGTTATAATTAAGTTATATTTTATCCTCGCACACACATATACGCGTGCACACACATACATACACAATTGTACATTTGAAGCATTTTCTTTTCTTCGTTTTTTTTTTTAATGCGACCTAGAAGGCTAGATTAAGATAATAAAATAATAAAAGCGTATTTATAAGATAATACCACTATCCATGATAAAATCTAGAAGTAACTTCCAACATCTTACAAAATTAATAGCATATCAAAACTGCAATAAAATGAATTAAGTTATTGCAATATAATACCATGATACGGAAAGAGAGTAAACTAACAATAAGATATCTTAGGATTAGTATTAGATAAAATAAAGTCAAATAAAAAAAATTTTATGGATTATGATATATATTATCATATATAAATAATAATTACACATATTATAATTTATATTGTCACGTTGTTTTAACAATCATCATTTACCTTTCGATTCTAAAAATCAATCAAATTTAATATTCTTCATATACACCATATATAATATGTATGTATGTATGTATAATATAAATAAATATCAATATTTGTATGACATACACACAGATGTTCGTAAATCATGATCATCATTGTCATACTTATTCTTCTCTGTTAATACTACGACATTTTTATTATTTACTCGGAACACGAGGTATATTCGTGTTTCTCGTGTTATTTCACGAAGAACAAAAATATAACAAATTTTAGGAAATTTCCAATCTTCGTATGATAATTTCTCAACAAAAAAAAATGACATGTGTTTCGAAATCAAAGTTTTATTTACGTGTTTTCTAAACATTTTTGTTTTCATTATTGTTATTATTTTTCAACATTATTTACGACACCCTGTATATGAATATGACATTATTTGTCTCATAGCTCTATGTAACTAACAAGATTTCTCCTGAAAATTGTTAGAATAATGTAATGAGCTTATTAGCATGTGTGACGTTACTCGTAAGCAGGGTCATGTATCAACAAATGATTTGAGTTTTCAATTAGTATAAAAATCTTCTTAAAAATGATAAAGAAAATATTTACTTATGTTCCAAAGAAAAATATAATTTATTCATTTCTTATAATAATAATAATAATGATAATAATAATAATATAATATACTATAGTTATTACTAATCTTCTCTTCTAAATTTAGATTAAGTATAATTTTATTCATAAGATTTACCATGTATCCTAAATCGATATATACACGTGTATTTTTGATTACCCCAATTTGATAGTATTTCTAATATGACTCTTTTAAAAGGAACATTTAAAATTTCACGTTTCTATGAACATAAATTTTCAATATTAGTTACGATCAACAGTATATGAAATATGCGTTTACTTTATGATTAGACTTACGGTGATGGGAAATGTTTGCGTTGATGTTCCATGAATATTGTACTCAAAAGTATCTATTAATATGTATTGATCTTTGAAATAACCCTGTATAGAAGGATTATAATTTTAAAATAAAATATTACAAAAAAAAAAAAAAAATTTTTGTAATGAAAATATGTAATAAAAATATTTTACAAATTTTTCTACGCATAAAGTATTTAAATACTAGGAAGAGTAAATAAATCAAAAATAACTTACAAAGACAATAAATTTTCTTGGCGCCGAATCTATTTTTCCTGTTAAAGACATACTAACTGGTATGTGTTCCATAGTCACGTGACTGATGGTAGCTAGAACGGCCAACTCTAATACAATTTTCCCATGAGAACCATGAAATGCCCAACATTCTCCTGCTTGGCTCCAAGGCTATAAAATATCAGAATATTATAAATTTTTTTGAAAAAAGATAATTAAATTATATATATTATTCTTATTACGTGTTAGTTTACCTGTATTACTTTTCGCGGCGTGAAATAATCCGGTCGCCATATTGGAATGCCGAAAATATGAAATTGATTACTTTTCGATTCAAAATATGATTCTGTATCTGGCGTTGATATCACTGAACCACCAACTGACTCCGACACAAAATCAGCCATTTCTAAATCTAATCAAATAGATTTTAAATAAAAATATACACGTATATATTAAACAATTTGATTAATTAAAAATACAAAGTGAATATACGTGTTTTTTTCGTAGACATCTGAACGTTGTTCAATACTGTATTCTGTGACAAAGACAAAATATTAATAAATAATAAAAATAATCTACAAGAATATTTCTTAAATTTTTAATATCAAGTTTTCTTCGTTCATGTAATTCGTTACTTAAAATTATTTATATGGACCATTTTTTGAATCATCATGTCGAGATTAAAAGTCTTCATTTTCAACTTTGATATTTCTTCTTTTAATAATATCGTATCGACTTTAGAATGATCAGAAATAGTAAGAATTCCATTATTATGTTCCTTCGATTCTTTTTGTGTATTGTATTTTTCACAAGTAGCCGTATTAATGCTGTCATTAAGGCATATACATATAAATAATATTCCTGTATAGATTAATGAAAGGTAAATATTGAAAAATCGTATTTTTGTAGTTTAAATAATTATTATAATAAAATTTATATTATACAGGGTCTTTTACCTAACTATACCACCTTAAATAAAATGTTTATATAATATTTTATATATTAATACAAATTATTATATTTATTTATGTTATAATTTGTATTGAAAATAAAAAAATTCGTTTATTTACCTGCACTAATTGCTACAAAAAAAATAATTTGTAATATCGTACGTGATACTTCAAAACTGTGTCGGCAAATTCGTCTAACCTTATAAATAAGCCATAAATCGAAGATCATTAACTTTACGAGTGTATGACCTGTACCTGCAAATAAATAACAGTTCTAAATAACTATTTAAATTTTTAGAAAAAAAAATAGTATTTCACGATTTACAACATACAAAATAACTAAAAAAATATATAAATTAATAAACATGTATATAATTTAAATATTTAAAATACCCTTAGCTTTTCTATAATAATTGTTTTTAATTGCTATATCTCCTTTGACTCGTGACATTATATTAAATACAATTATAAGTTACAGAAAACTAAAAGAAAGTTTTCTCTACCCTTTTTAAATTTTAAACGATTTATATCCCTTCGGAATAATGAATTATAGAGAAATGAAAGCATGAAAAAAAATTATTTCTACTTGTAACGCCATCTGGTATAATTTGATGGAAACTTTAAATTTACTGCTGGTAATATAGAAATCCATTGTTATCAATAATATTAATACATAAAAATAATATGATAAAATCGAAAAGTAGCATTAATTAATAAAGTATCGTAATTAAAAAACAATAATTAATTTAATAAATTAATATATTAAAAAATATATATGAGAAATGTAATAGTAAAGAATTAAAAAATATATGCTGTCAAATTAATTAGCATTGTTGACAGTCGGTAAATTAGAATATTAATTGTCTGTCATGAATCGAATGTCATCTTGATTGTTAATGTTTCTGGCAATCGTACTATTTGTCTATTACTTGAATGTGATCTTACATTAAAGATAAAATTGCAGTATTTTCACCATTTGTGGCGTAGTAATCGCTAAATCAATATCAAACTATTTTCATTCACAAAGTGAAATTACTTCAAGAAAATTATTCTCATTATATTGTTTTTTTTGCATTGTTGTATAAATAAAACGATGACATATTAAAGAATGTCGTGTAATACGTGTGAAGCGAAGTTTACATTTTTTAAAAAAGAAGTAAGCAACAAAATTTTTAAGTCTAACATATCATTGTAGGTTATGTTATAATTCACTTACTAATATTCTTTCTATCATTTGCATAAAATATTCATTTTTATAACAATATTTTTATGAAATTTAACAAAATGTAGATAATCGTTTTTAGCTTTCATATCATTACAATACTTTTTAGCATGCTTGCCCTACTTGTGGTTTCTCCTATTGTAGCAAGTGTCTGAAATATCAACATAATGTACCAAATAAAGCAGTAAAGAAGATTTGTGGACGTTGTTATAACAAGAATAAATCTATAAATAAATTAAGCAACAATATGGAATCTCCATCCTCAGATACCTCTGATGGTCCTTTAGCACCAGTTGACATAGCAAGAAAGTAAATATCAGTTACTAACCGATAAAATGTTGAAATAAAATAAACCATTTGAATTTGTTTTTCAGATTGGATTCGTTGGAAAATCCATCTAAGCCTCCCATAGTTATGTACACTCATGCGAATCATTGGGATAAATTTAAAACTGGTTTGGAGCCTGCTGATCAAGAAATAGTAGATCGATTAAGAAAATTGAAAGGAGAAGACAATAAGGTACCATTGCCCAGTGTAGAAGAGATCAAAAGAAGATTGGCGATATTGAAAGATGAAGAACCTGAAGAGAAAAAAATTAATGTAAGCAGCAGTAATAATCTTCAAAGATATTCTTTAATACTTATGAAATAAAAATATGACGTAGAAAGTTATTTTTAGATTCAGAAGGTTGACAGTAGAACAGATCAAGAAAAAACTGACGACTTGATAAAAGAATATCTCGAAAGACTTAAATTATCTTCTAAAAGTAATCCTGATAAAGAAATAGAAGCAAGACTGCGAGCACTACAAGATATTAATAATTCCAGATCTGTAAGAAAAAAATATATATAATAAAAAAAAAATGATTTGTTTTTATATTAAATATTGAATATTTAATTATATAATATGTATGATATTTTAGAACTCAACTCCAGGTCACAGTTGTAATAATTTTGACGAGGATGACGAGCATGCTGTAACGAAGAAGATCATTGAAAAAGCACTGGCTGAGGCAGCTCTCGAAAAAAAATATGAAGAAGTGGATGAACTCGAAGAAATGGAAGTAGAGGTATGCGTGAAAACAATTTTAAAGAAATTGATTTATCTTGTAATTATTTTAATTAATTTGTTTTTTTTTTTAAGACTGGAACACCAAGCGACGACGAAGACGAAGAAAAACCCGTCTGCGTAATGTGCGATCAAACAAGTAACTTGGTAAAATGCAGGGGATGCAGCGATGTTTATTGTACGACATGCTTTGAAGAAAACCACGATGACTTTGAAATGAAAACGCACAAAAAAGTACCTTTGAAGTATACAGGCAGCATGATACCAGAATAAATATTTTATGAAGTATTAATTACACAAAGCTAAATATTGGTCCTTTTAATATTTAGGACGCTTTTCATATTTTACGCATGCTCGTATCAGTTGATCTACATTTTTAAACAACTAATATTGCAATATTATTTTAAACTATAATAAATGCTTCAATATTTATAAAAATCATGCTTATTGGACAGCATAAAAATTATACGATGTCACTTTGAATAAGATATAATCTTCAATTAATATGTTTATATAACTGAACACGACAACAACAATATTGCTTATTTTTTATAGTCGATATTTATCATTTCGTATAGTTTAGAAACAAGTGCACTTTTAAATATAATATGTTTTACACGGCTCACAATGTGAATAATATATGTGATCAAGATGAAGATTTTGATAGGATGAAGATTTTACGATATTACGTATAGAAAAATTCTGTACTTTAACGTAGGACAAAGATTCTCAAAAGATAACTAATTGGACGAAATAATTGTAAAAACACTTACAACATTTAGAACAAGTTATAAACCTGAAACAAATTTTGGTATCTTTGACCTACATTAACTTATTAACATATTAAGTATTATAGATGTACTTTAAAAAAACAGAAAGCTATTTCTTCGTGAATATTTTTTATACTTATGTTTAGCTCTCAATATGAGAAACGGTAATCAATTTTTGCTTTTTTAAATATTTGTGATTGCTGAACATGTTATGTATATTTGTATTAGGTAAAATTTCTTCAAGATTATTATTATATTTAAATAAATTTTTTTTGCTACAATGTTACTGAACAAAATATTAATATATATAATATTAAAATTTTTTAATATTATTATTAAAATTTTATCAAGTAATATACACACAAATATAAATTATATTTTTTTCTAGAAACCAATCCCTTGAATAATTTAATTTATTGGATTACAAAAAAAGATGATGATAGTACATTTCTACATTTTTGAACGATGATTATTTTCGTATTTAATCAATTTAATTCACAATTCCGGTATATATATATATGTGTGATCATCGTTTATTTTAATAAATTACCGTACCAAAAAGATAAAACTTATTATTTCTAAGAAGTTGTGAAAACTTCAGTTGTTGTTGAATATACTTAACGATATTCGACATGTTTGATCGGTAATTACGGGATTCCCCAAAGGAAGAAGAAGAAAAAGGAAGAAAAGACACGACGTTTGAGTACGGGCGTCGCGACGCAAAAACATTTACTTCTAACAGTCTAAGCACTGCTTACTATTTTTAGGTCTGTCGTTTTGCTTAGCCATGCCAAATCTTTCGAATGGTACGACGATTCGAATCGGCTTTGGAAAGTAATTTGCCTAAATTATTGCAGATATATTTATAACTTCAATTTCTTTTTCATTTTATTAAATTATCTTTTATTTTTCTTGGAGAGTATTATTCTTCTCAATGATATCAAATTGAGATTGATAAGATTAAATCTCTGAGTGACTAATAACGTTGTATTTATATTGATTTTGTGAATTAAATATGCGTGTTAATCGTTCATTCACGATTATAGATTTATTTTTGCGTAATTATAAATATAGCAACATTTTTTTAATTAAAAATAGATACTTACATTTATCTATACTATTCTTCTAAATGTTCTAATCACTAAATGCATTCACTAAATATTCTAAATTATCAGACACAGATATATGTGATCGTATAAAATATTTTAAGATTAATTTTTAATTAATTCTATACTTCATATTTATATAAATGATTTTATATTTATTATTGTTAGAAATAAATTAGTAATCAATATATTTTAACATATATACTAATATGCCTAATTTTCACGTTTTAATGAAATGTATGGATATAATAGATACGAATATTCAGAATGAAAGCCGCCATCTTGAAAATTCCGTACATGATAAAAAATATACTTAAATCTTTTGGAAAAATTAAAAAAACATTTTTTTAAAGACTACAAATCGAATATATAATAAGGCAAATGTCTTTCTTTTCGTTATTGAGTAAAAAACAATTCTTTTTAAATAGTCAACGAATGAAATTTGTTGGAAAGTCGTAAAACATACAATATACAACTTTGCTACTGATTATTTCGAACTTTGGGTATTTCTGTAAAACGAAACGAACGTAGCAAAAAACTTGGCGGAAGCATTTTAACACGAGTAATATATATTTTTGCATGTATATACACATGCAATAATTCCTTCGGGGTAGGGAGTAATAAAAAAATTTTCCTTTGTGGATCTCGATTGCTCACTGGGACTTTCCCGAACGTGGATGAGGCCATAATAAAACAATTCTAAGGAATTTGGCAGTGAACGATACTTTTGCACGTGCCGGATGTTGTTATTCGCAGGTCGTTGGCGTTTTCATATTTCTCTAACAATGAGTGCAGCAAAAAACGACCAATCGAACAATCAAATCAGAAACAATTTTGTATAATAGAAAAAGAAAACATTAACTAATTAATTAAAATGATATATGTGTTAGCATGTTCTACTAGTTTTCAATTTTCTAAATTGGGAAGTACTATTTATCTATATAAATTAATAAATAGATAAAACAAGAAGAGAGAGAGAAAAAAGAGAAAAGAAAAATGTCCAACAATAAATTCAACTTTTGAAAAATTTCGTTAGGGGTAAAAAACGTTGATCCAACTGACGACCGAACTTTTGGCACACTTGGTATTTAAATCGATTTCTATTTTTATATTCAATAGACTGGTATTAACTTACAATTTTGTTACTGACATTCTCTGTCTAACATTTCTTTTTCTCCCTCACTTCTCCATTACACGCCATTTGGTTTTTTTTAGATGATTTTGTTGCTTCACAAGAAGAATACCAAAAAAACTTATTTATTTTATTATACTTACTTCATTGTATGTATACTGGGATTCATTATTAGAAATTTGTAAGGAACTACAAGAACATGATTATCAGTTTACAAATTAAGACCATGTTCGTATTTTCATCGAATTTCATTTACTCGTCAAATTATTACACATTCACCAATTTTGTATAATTATTATTATTATTCTTTTTTTTTCATATTTTTTCATATATTTTTTTTTCAATACAACATTCTTTTCGACATATATATCTTTCTCGCAAACTCTTCTTGGCGCATTCATTCTTCTTCAGTCTTGCACGCATTTGCTCAGAAAAAATACAAAATCTCTGGCTAAAGACACTGTTGTCCCTACGAGTTAACTTAAACGTCGTACAGACAAAAAGAAAGAAGAAAAGAATAAAAAATAAAAATAAAATTAAAAATAAAACGAAAAGAGACAAAAAAAGAATTGGGTAGTATCACCATGAACAAGGAACCATAGAAACCGTGCAAACACCATTCCTCGGTCCGATTTTTTTCGGATCTTAATTAAAATATGTCGTTCATTTATTTCTTCTCTCCCCTCTTTAAATTTTGTCGTCATTCGAATTTAAATATGAAAGTAGGTTTTGATTTTTTTTTTTCGTCGGACAACAAACAAGATGATGCACAGTTTCTTCACGAACACACACAACACCCATACATATAAATTTCTTTTCATATATAGTATGTATGTACATGTTTCGTATTTGCATATTCTGTTATAATGGGTGACACATACAAAGCAAGCCGCAGGAACGATCGAGCTTGAAAATTCTTTTAAAACTCTTTCTTTCTCTCTCTCTCTCTCTCTCAATACAGCGCAGGCATACACAATAAATTATAAATAATAACATTAATTAATATATAGTTTATATACTTTACAATGTGCGTGTCGTAATACTAAAGCGTACCGGGGGCCTCTGACGTTGGCGTTTATATTTTCTATATTTTTCTTTTAATTATTTATTAATTATTATTATTATTACTATTATGTTTCATACGTATCCTTTTTTTTTTATAAATTTTTCTCGAGATGAATGATTTATTTATTTATTTTTATAAATAATATTTCCTAACAAATTCGTGAGTATCTTCTTAAATCATGAACTATTTATCATTAAAAAAAACGCCATTTTGATTTTCGTTTATTTCCCGATTTTTCAAGTTCGAATAAGAAACGATCTTCGAAAACGAATCCACACATATGTACGTATACATAAAGATGTATTCCTTTACCTAACCTTGGTAAATAATACAAATAAAAAAGTATATTGGAGTACATTACTTATTTTTTTTTCTAAATAAGTTTAACGATACTTGACAAGGCACCATCTTATAGTCGTAATCAATAGACACAGTTTTTGATAAGAAAATAACGTTGCATTGCGATTGGATGGAATATAAGAAATATCCTACTATGTTTTAAAATAAAAATGACTCAATTATTATTTACCAGAAAAAGAAAATAAATACTTGCAAATTTCTTTCTCTTTTTATTACAATTAAAAAAAAAGAATTTTTTTTTAATTGTAATGTATATATATGTATATGCATTGTGATTTAGTTTACAGATGGTGTACCTATTTCAAGTATACCGATTTTTAATGTATCAATCTTATACTCATGCGCATGCCTATGCAATACGCGTTTTCTTAAAAAAAAAAAAAAGAAAAAGGACAAAAAATATATCAGAAATATAAATCAAATAATACTTTTCTGACACTTCGAACATATATATATGTGTGTGTGTATATCTATACACACTGATAAAAATAAGTCGAATCCTTCGAGAAACACATTATTCATTAAGACAAAAGAAAATTTCATTAAAAAAACAAAGAACCCTAATTGGAAAATTATTATTATTATTATTATTATTATTATTATTATTAATTTGTTTATCGAAGGACAATGAGAGTAAAAATAAACGAGAAAAAAAAATATTAACGGGTAAAACACGATATCCGTATATCTGTCGTTATCAGCAGATTCACGACGATCAGTCCCATTCCCTAAATCAAATTCGTGCTATTAAAAAGAAAAAAAAAAGAAAAAAAAAAGAACAGAAAAGAAAATAAGAAAAACCAAGATGGCGGAGAGTCGCAAAGATGTTTCGTTTCTCGTATATAGAAACGGTTATGCGTTTGTTCAAGCAAATAATCAAGTGGCCGCCATTCAATGGCCAACGAACGAAATATGATTTACAAACAAATCATTTTTCTTTTTTCTCTTTACTTGGCATCAGCTTCCGTACTTTCCGGAGGTGGTAAAGGTATCGCTTTTTCTGAGATTGGTGCAGCTTGTTTCTTTGCCTTTTTGACAGTTTTCGGTGACAAAGGTGATTTACTCGTTCCCTTAATCTTTTCTTGACTGTCCGAAATTTGTTTGTTATCTCCCGTAGACTTTTGCTCGACACTACTCTCCTCCATTTTGATTTCTTTTGATAAGTTTTGATTTTCGTCTTTCTTGTCCTCTTCAACGACATTTTCTACTTTCTCTTGTACTTCCATTGGCGCCGAAGAATCGATTTGCATCGTTACCTCGGTGATGTTATTTGTGTTTTCGTTCGATGGTTTTTCAGCGACTACTGCAACCTCTTGTTGTTGTTGTTGTTCTTTTTGTTCTGCCTGATTTGCAGCAGGTGGAACTTCTTGTTCTTGTTCCATTTGTTGATTTTCAGTTGATACATTTTGTTGTTCTATTTGAGCAACTGCAACTTCATTACTTTCAGTAGTAGCTTTTGGTGAGGAAGGTCCAGGAGGCAATGGGATTGCTTCGTTTGATTGTATGTTCTGTTCGTTGTTTTGATCAACATCCATAGATTCGTTCGATGGTTGATTTTCTTTCTCTTCTTCTTGATATTGTTCCACTTGCATAGATTGCAAATCTTCCTGGGATTGTTCTTGTCCAGATAAAGGTGCCTTAGATTCCAATAGACTTATCGTCTCTTGTATAGTTCTAATTGCATTTTTACGTGCCTGACGAACATTTTCTCGTCCTTCTGTTTCTATATCATCCAATTTAATCAATTCTCTTGTTAGCATCTCGTCCAGGAACATGTATTGTTTGTCCTTGCGAGAATTTCCGGTATACTGTTTAACTTGTTCAGCTAGAGAATCAACTTCTTTTTGTACTAAAGCTACTCTCTCAAGTGGATCCTTAGGTAGTGTTTGTTTTGGTACATGTTTAGGTGCTTCTTGTTGTTGAGCTTGTTGACCGGGTGCTGCTGTCTGTTGCTGGGGATGTGGCTTTGGTTCCTGCTGCTGACGTGCTCTCTGTCGAGGCTGATGATATTCTTGAGGTTGAGACTCATATTGATGATGTCTTGGCGGTTGTTGTTCATTTCGTTGTCTCTCAGCATATTGTTTAGGTTGTTGATAATTCGGTGATTGCTGAGTACGACGAGTCGGTGAATGATCAAAAGACGAATTTGGATTATAAAATGATTCTTGGAAATGTGGTGGTCGCCATTGTCTAGGTCCGAAACCTAGATTTGAGAAAGACGACGGTTTGGTGAAATGTGATGAATTGTGAAAGTGCGGTGGTGATTGTTGTCTTTGGAAAGGCGAATCGATGTTCCTCGAAATAACTGGCTCGTCACGACCCTCTACAAATATTGGTATATGCCTAACGTTGCCTTGTGATTGCTGAGTTGGAGGTGGTGGTGGTGGCGGGGAAGATTGTTGCTGAGAAGGAGAAGATTGCGGCTGATTATGCTGCGGTGTTATATCGACTCTAGAAACGAAACGTTGTCCTGGCTGCTGTTGAGATTTATCTTGCTCTTGCTGCAGGTTCGTTTGTTGTCTGTTTTCTGGTGGCGCTGACATCGAACGTTGTCCACGAGAATCCTTCTCGGAATTCTCCATATTGTCACGATGATGTTGGCCTATGTCTACGGTATTACGTAGACCGTATTGCGGAATAGGATTTCTTCTATCTTCCCTATGCGATTGTTTGTTATATTGCTGATTTTTCGAACGATTAGATGACGACGAGGACGACTCTGGATCACCGTGCGAACTCACGCCACTTGCACCACTCGCAGCGCTAGTAGCACTACTCCCACTAGCTTGGCTCCTGGCGTCCTCGTCTGGATAATTTGGATAACTACTGCTACCACTGCTACCACCGTTCCCTGAACCTCGTCGCTGATTATTATACGTAGATCCTCGGAACGGTATGTCACCCCAAGGTGGTCCTAAAAGATGATCCGCAAACTCTGGATGTCGAGCTGCTAGGTCGTCCAAATGTGCTCGTATATCGGTACGTCGACCAAAATCGTCGTCGTCGTCGAACGGGAAGCCCTGGAACATTATCAAAATATACACTTTTCAATATTACAATTCTTTTCCGAAACAAGTATTATATTTAAATACGTTTCATCAAATTGACTTGTTAAATCTTATTTGTTAAACAACACACGATTTATAACAGGATCGAAACTAACAAGGGAAGAGCCAAGTTGACAGGCCAATGATTTTTTTTATTTAATTCTTATTCGAAACGGTTAAGTATCGTTCTGTCAACTTGGTTCTTCTCCTGTAAGATAAATACGTGCATATAATTTGGTTAAACTCTAAATAAAAAAAAATGCATAACTATGCACGTATCCTATATCAAGCGGTGCTGTTACAATCTTTTAACATGACATGACACCTATGTTATATAGAAAAATGTAGGCTCTAGTCGTAAATCCCATTAGTTAACCTATTAAAACGTAATCGAAGAAATAAGAGTACTTAAAATAATGGATCAAATTTTGCCCAAACCCAATCTTGCCAACTTTACAAATTTTGTTGTTTTATTTTTCATGAAACCATTTCGATGAATTAGCAACAAAAATGATTAAAACTAATTGTATATTAGAAGGAAGAGAATGCAGTTTTGAGCTGATAATATACTGCTTGTGACTCAACACTAAATATAACGTCGAAGCTTTTATATGATCCGTGTCGACGAAAATCTCGTGGAATTTACCTAATTTCGAAATTAACCGCGAAGGTCTCGGAAAATTGTGGAGATAGTCGTGAAACATTTTCGATCGTGAAATATATGCATTTGCTAAAATTTTTACTCTTTCCCTGTACACATTATCCTTGAACTTGAAAGAAAAATTAACAAAATTGATAGAATAAAATATTTTAAATTATATTTTTAAAAATCCAATTTTTTGTTGGTCTTAATCAAATGTTTAATATATTTGTTTCAATAGATTTTAAAATCAAATCGGTAGTAATAAACGGTAAGAGAGGTAAACAAAATTAATAAACCGAACGTTTCGATTATGCGGACGAATAAATGTTCAGTTTGCACCCAGAATCAGCGACAATACACACTACTCGCATTCCTTGCCTTATAAGCGACTAAATGATTTCACTGTAACTTCTGTCGAACTGTTTGTCTATACTATAATGACGTCACTGAAAACGTGTGTAGGAAGAATGCAATAACCACTTATACGATAATCCTCGCGTCTTCCACTGGACATTGAACATGTATATATTCTTTCGAGGAAAAAAAGAAACCTATTCGAGATTAATCAGAATTTATCGTTTAACTCGGTATTGAGAGTTTCTTGTTTTACGTTTACGTTTATGTTCACGTTTCTCGAATAAAAAAAAAAAACCCAAAAAAGTACAAAAATTAAATTACAGGAAAGAGAAAAAAGGAAAAAGGGAAAATAAGGCACAAAAATAGTCTCGTCACGCAAACACGTAAAACTGGGTGAATGTCATCTCTCTTTTGGCATAATGATTATTCTAACTAGAAAACTAGGTGGCCGTCCTTGAACAACAATTTGATTTAACCTCGAGAAATAAGAAAGAAAGAAAGAAAAAAAAAAGGAAGAGACATCTTTTTTCCTTCGAAGCTTATCCACAATTTCTAAAAACAATTTGATTTGCTTAAATTACTCTTTGAAGAATGATTAAATATATTGATAATATTCTGAAGAATTTTCTACGATAGAATGATAGTAATTGATCAAAGAACTTATCGTCTATCTATTCGTTGCACGGATGCATGACACTCGTTCTCTTGTAATTACAATCATTATGTAACATTGCGTAATGCAAAGAATTCAAACATGACTTCTCTATTGAGTTTCGATGTTTTTCTATGCAACCATATCAAATATAAATACATATTCAAACTATTAGGTGTAATAATATAATTTGACGCCTTGATATTAAATTCATTGCCTCATAATCGCCATATTTTTTTCGTCAAGTTTTCGGCGGTTACCTGAAATACGAACAAAATCATCCAATATAATGGAGACTATTTCGAAAATTAACAGAGTGAGAAAATGCACGATTACTTTTATAAATAAATATTTAATTTGTTAAAAAAAAAGGTACCGAATTAATTGCTACATCTAATATTTTAATAAAGAGAAAGCAAAAGGGTTATGTCCACTACATTTCAAAATGGCCACTCAACAACTAAGCATTAAAAGATATTTCACAAAATATACGATTTATCTGATATTTTCAGGACTAACAACTTAAAAATAAACCATTAAATAAAAAATGTTTTCCATAATTATTTGTCGTTTCTTACTATCGCCAACACACTACCACACTCAAAAAAATTAAGTAAAAAGAAAGAAAACTTATAAAATAACTAGGGAGGGGTGGGGGGAAAGAAATAGGAATAAAATATAAAGATAGAGAAACATAACGCATCTTTACGCTCAATAATCGTACTTCCCTATTTTTGGTGCAACGTTGCCAACTGTGCTCTCTCTCTTTCTGTCTCTCTCTTTCTCTTTTTCCTTCTACCCCTCAACCATTCGCATAAATTTGCCATGTTGCCACAAAGCACGTTAAATGTCAAATCGAAAAGAATCAGCACCGATTGTGATATTTGTTGTGTCCCGTGCGTAAACTTTATTTTTAAATTAAATTCGGTTTCTTTATTAATATGTTGATATTTTATTTATGTATTATTTTAATCTATTATGTACAAACTCTATCGTTACGGTTCGCAGCAACATTAATTTCTTTACGAGGGAAAGCAGACACCACCACAATTCTACCTTTTCGTTTTCTCTAGCAATTTCCGGTCGGCGTACAGCCGCCCACGTGGCCTGTCCGTTACATTTCTTTTCCTTTCATTTTAAAAGCACAGTTAGAAAACAGAGAGGAAAACAGTCGACTTTATACTATGCTCAATAAAAAATCCATTGATTTTATCATTTAAATATTATTAGAAGAGTAGGTCACACAAAAGTGTTCTTAAAGTAATTTTTTAAACCAATTACTCTTATTCAAATTAATTATTTGTTAAAATTGCCAAACTACAAGCCTAACTACAATGTCTAACAAATAATAAAGAAGAATAACAAATTTATCAAATCATCCAAAAACTTGTAGTCCGTTTTGTAGTAGTAATATTGCTATTACTATTACTATTCTATATGTTAATTATGTTCTAGCGTAGCAACACAGTATTTTGTCTCTCTTGAAAGTGTTTATCAGAAAACCGGTTTCTTCAGTTTTTTTTTTTCTATGCGAAAAATATAAGGGACAATCGATTAGATCACGAACAAAAATATCATCTTATCATTTATGTTCTTTTACTGTTGATATCGATGATGTAGTACAACATAGGTGTAAATATTATGCGTGAGTTTAATATCTATATTATGGTGTGTGTGTATTTAATTATGTGCTACTGTTCAATTAATTCCTAGAATCGTTATAGGAAACGAAGCGAAAACGAATAAAAAATAAGAAAGATAGAACGCGGAGGAGATTACACATTTGTGCTTTCTGTTTCTGCTAATTCTTAAGTTGTGTTAGTATTGTCATCTCTATCTCTTTGCCTTATATGGATTATTCGAATACTCGACAAATGACGCGACGAACGTGAAAATGACCACGTGTTGAAGAAAAAAAAATAATTATTATTATTCCTTTATATTTCTTCGAATTTACTTGTCACTCTGCGCTAGTTTCGATGAATAATTTCTAAAAAAAAAAAAAAAAAAAAAATTGTTAAATTTGGTTTACGAAAAAGTTGTTTGTTATAACCAAATATTCTTTTTATTGTAAACCATATTTTTTAAGAACACAATTAATATAATTTTATAATCGTCCTAAAATATATTTGTATTTTACATATTTCAATTTAAAATATAATTGAAGTAACTTTTCTAATTATCCCCTGATATACTTTTTTTTTGGGGAAAATTATTTTGGAATAAAATTTATTCGTGATTAATACGAATCGAAAAAAAATGTTTATTTGTTTAATTATTTTTTTTTAAATTAAAGCCAGCCAATTTCGTGCAAAAGAGAGGGTTACCTAGGTAAAGCAGAGCAATATGAATAACATTTTATTCACTTACGGCAATTGTACGAACGATCCTGGTACCGATCGACGATGCCCGAGAAGAAGAAATTGATCGAACCAAAGAGAAGACGAATGTTCAAAGGAAGGAAACATAGCGCGATAGTCTAAACGTTTCTAGCACCTTCTTTTGTGAGAAAGAACACATATAATACATGATGGTGCTATTGTGACCTCGATTGGACCGGCAGAGTTGGTCGGCTCTCTTTCTCTCTCTCTCTCCCTCTCTCTTTCTCTAAGAAAAGATTCTCTTTTTCTCTCTCACTCTTTCTTTCTTTCCGAGGTTTATTATTAGCGTCGGCGCATCACTGTTTTTGGAGGAAGAGAGACACGACATTAGTAAGTCGAAAGAAACGTTGCCGATTCTCCTTCTTTTTTATTCGCGAACTAATTCCAAATTTTCGTTAAACTTACTCGGACCGTCGCCATTTTGGTATCATGGCGTTTTCATTTCGAGAAAAGTTTCAATTGTAAAGGTATTAATTTATCAGTCATAAACTTTTTGTGATCATGCAAGAAGTTAAAAACTTGTTAAAAATTCGAGTAATTTGTAGTACTAAATGTAATTCGAGTTTAATAGAAAATACAAATTTTCTTTTTATCGTGCAATGCCGGTTTCATTTAGAATTGTATCGAGGTAAAATTTGTGAAAATCTTACGTAAAAATGCTTAGATTATATTTTTTGTTTCTTTTGATTACTAATCAAAGTAAATTATTATCTCGACGGTAATATCGCGTTACTTTATCGATCTAGAACGAGAAGCGATATGAATATATTGTATAATCGTGGTATATAACGCTTATAACCTATCTTATTTATCTTCTACAATGATTCAGTTCTTTTTTCTCCTTTATTCCGTATTTTTGTATCGATGGCACGCTCATACCGAAATATGCGTACCAATCGAAAAAAAAACGAAGAAAAAATAATGAAAAGAAAATATGAATTGAAACATATTCGTGTGTGGATTCGAAAAGAGATGTCTCTTTCGAAAGCTACGAAAAATACGTCATTACACGCAAATTCTATTTCTAACATTCGTACGATCCAAGAGAAGAAAACACGAAAAAGAAGGTCGGCTTCTAAGAGATATACATAAGTTGCAACATATAATGTGTATGTATATATATATATATATATATATATATGTTATTTTACGAAATAAATATTAGAACTGCACTATCGACTGAAAAACCTCGATAGAAAATATTTAACGCAATAAATAACAAAATTATTTATATGAAAACTAAAAATTTCTTGCTTACTTTGAACGATTGAGCTTACACTTCTAAAATAAAAAATAGGTCACTCAAATGAATAATAAAAAAGATTGCAGGTTTTCAACACTGAGATTAATAATGCTGATGATTAACAACTCTCGACAAAAATTTCGTCGAATCTAAATCACGATTCGAAATAATGCGACGTAACACGTGAAAATATATATGCATTGTGACATTTTCAACGACCTACCACTTCGTGCCTTGCTCGCATGATAACAACTCGCCCGATAAATACTCCGACGAAGGTAAAAATTGGTCATAAAAATTATTTCACAAAGAAAATATGTAATAATATGTTTCAAAAATATGGAAAATTAACGAACAAAAATAACAAATTAATTAATTCATTAGTGTTAATTTACGAATTTTAATAAATCATCTGTTCGTTTTTCCGATTAAAATATTTTTTTTTAACACTAAAAGAACAATCCGTCCCTAATATAGAATCGATCGAGCAAAGAGAAATATGTTACGAGTACTTAATATGAAGTAGACATGCGAGAGGGTTAAGGTCGAACGTAAAACCATGATGTAATCGTTCGAAAGGGGACTACTACTCTGCGAAAACACGAACATATGTATATATCAAATATATCTATACATATACACCCAGTTATCTATCTACGAACTATATATATATATATATATCCTCATCTTTTTCGTGTCATCGTTATACCATCTTCATCATCGTTGTATTTGAATTGCGTGGGGGGAGGAAGGAGAGAAAAAAAGGAGTATCAGAAACTTACAGGGATCCCTTGTCCGAATTTGGATGCTGAATCCACGATGACGGGCGAATCCATTTTCTTTAATTTATTTTTATTTTTATTTTTTATTTTTTATTTCTTTATATTTTTTCTCAAAATGTTTTTCTATTATAGATTTCGTCCTCTTTCTCTCTCTCTCTCTCTCTTTCTTTCTTTCTATCTCTTACTCTTTCAGATGGTTGCAAGATTTCTAGATCGTTCTTCCTCGTATTATATAGAGCAGGAAATAATAGTGGGGAGGGAAAGAGATTAAAATCACGTCTCTTCTCTACTTCCTATGATCTGCTTTCTTTTTCTCTCTATCCTTTTTCTTTGTATTTTTTTTTTTTTTTTTTTTTAATGAAACACAAAGAAAAAAATAAGCTCACTAAATAGAAGTAACGGCTTTTTGCGTGTGGTGTTAAACAAAGACGAGCGAAACGGAAAAATCGCACTCTCGTGCAAGGATCTTTTTTTCTGAATTACCCGAAGTTGGTAAATCTCTTTCTTTTCTCAATTTCTTCTTTTCCCACTTTCTCTCTCTCTCTCTCTCTCTCTAATTTTGCTTCTTTCTCTTTCCCTTTCTCCTCTCGCTTCAATTTTTTACTCTTTCTTCTTTTATCCTCAAATTTGTCTTTTCTCTTTTCAACACTTTCAAAAATACACTTCACTTTATTTATGATTTATATTTGAAATGAATACAAAAAAAAAATCGTATATACGTATGAAAATGTATATATTTGCACTAGAAATATATTGATTTATATACGTGCCGGTTTATATTATATGAAATATCCTCTTAACACGCACGTTTAACTTTCTAGATTCTTCTCTTACGAAGCGTAATCGTTCGATTCGATAGTGAAACTGTCAGTCGCGCTCCGAGTATCATCGACTTAAATATATTTCTCGTGTGGGACGGTAGCTAGTTAGTCACGTGACCCGTCTACACTAGCGCCGACAATTCCCGAATGTTCTCGGAGTCGGCCGATCGAAACTACCAGAGAATGATAGAACCTTCCTTAGATTTTTCACATCCTTCAATATATTGTACCAGATTGTGAGAGAGTGTTGTTCCACGCTCGAATTTACATGCAAACGCCAAAGCACGTGCCGCGCGTTCCTTAATGTTTCCAATTCGACTTTATTGACGCTTTTATAAAGATTTAGATTTTATAACTTGATATAATTATATTTTTATATATAATATTAATTTTCTGTAATTTGATTTAATCGATTACATTGATATATCGTATATTTGATTTGTCATATATCTTTCGTTCTTTTTTTATTTTTTATTTACGCATACATAATTTTGTGCAAATAATTATTATAATAAATATTATTATTTATTCGGGGATATTTAATGTTGATAATTATTTTAGATATAAAAATATTATCATGGATGCTGTGATAATTGTACAAAATGATGACAGACATGTATATGAATGTGTATGAATATTCGTGTAGATGCATCGTATTGATTTACATTCTGAAATTGCTACCTTAGCGATCGCGAAAATACTGGTACATTCCATAGATGATTCACTGCCGCCCTACCCGTATTATTCGAGGCTATTGCAACGCTCTGCTTTTCTTTATTTTTATTATCGACGATTCTTGCAAGGTTGTATTCTCTCAACGTATCCGGCGCCTTTTATAGCAAACAGATATTCCCTTCAAGTTTGGACCTTCGAACGACAAGACGAAAGCTACATGGTCGACTTGGTTTTTTGGTACGTTCGACGTTTTTCGAGAAAGAACTTCTTGCTTCGAATATGGAATAAAGAATTATTTGTAAAATATATTATTTTCATTTTACCATCGTTTCTTTTCTATTGTTTAATTCGAAATTGTAAGGCCAAAAATTATTATCAAATTGAAGTTATTATTAAAAAATATTTCCAATCGTAAGAGAAAGAAAAAAGCTACTTGAACTTAATATCACATTCGGGGTTATAAATAAAAAATGTAGGCTGTAATTAGAATATTTATATTCATATAAACGAGAAATGAATGAATCAATATGTCTAAGAATAAAAACAAAATATTCTAAACTGATATCACATTGTAGTTATAATTAAAACATTACATTCATTCTCGTTGATCAATTAATCATTATCTATTTCTATTCTAAGACAATGGTCTCAAATTGACTCTTCTCTTACCCTCTTTTTCTTTCTCGGCAATATACTTTCAGATTCACCATCGCGAAACATTAGTCAGCATCCAGAATTTGGTTGCTTGCCAGACTCCTTGGGCTTATCACGAATACCAAAATGGAGATTGACCGACGCCATTATCTTTTAGTGGAAAATGATTTCTATTGAGAATATGATAAACGTAACACTACGATTCGTTCTAATAAATTAAACTAACCAATCACATATCTATCTCTCTCTTTCTCTTTCTTTTGAATGCATGTAATTCAAACCGAACTTGACTTTTATTAACCTCTCCTATTAAATACGAAGATCTTCCATCGTTACATATTTATCTGAAAATGACCATGTATCATGACATACGTAAATATATATCCACGAATATATGTATTTTCATAACGACCGTGCCTTCGAGGGTGCAACAAGGTGTTTTTAGACAGAGCACGATGATTGGACGTAGGCCAAGTGCACTAGGAACAAGGTTTCATAATCTAATACACTTAGCATGACTTTACTGATGACTTCAACGTGATATCAAATTGTGATTTCTAATTAATTGAAATGTAAAAGCAATTTTGAGATTAAAAACCTTCCACAAAAAAATAAGGCAATCTTTTATGTACATAAATTGTCATGAATTGTGTAAACAATATCAGAGGTGGACCAAAAGTTCCTAGATAATTTTCAATTACTTTTTCAATTAATTTATTTCATCAGATTGTAAAACTATATATCTAAAACATCTCGAGTATGGAAAAATGAAAAATTGAAATAAATGATGAGTCAACTATGATAAATGAAAAAATAAGGTAATAATAAAACAAAAGTTAGATAAGACAATTATCCTCTCTTACGTGTATTCATTACGTTCATAGTATTTTATCTATATGCAACAAGCATGTATGTAATGCGTGGTGTTCTGCGTATGTGTATATATTTGTGCGTATGCATGAATAGATCGTATGAAGGTGACACAACATAAGGTATCTCCTACAACATGATAGAGATTATGTAATAGATCAAGTAACAAATACATCGATTCCAGGAATGAATATCGTATTCTTTACTGATGCATGACTACATAAACATGTGCATAGACAAATAATCTCAACTTTAATGTTAACCTTAAATTTAGAAAATATTTTCATCAAAAAATTTATTGATATCATTTTTTTATTATATTATTTTATCGATAAAAATATTACGTAAAACTATTTATTCGTAATAATAAACTACAAAAGACGATGGAAATTGAGTATTTTGCGCAAGATTTGATATGAAATGAATCGTGAAAACAGAAGCTAGCTATACAACACGAGATCGAAAAGATTGTTGCTAAGATGCAGAGAAGCTTTTGAAATTGATTAAAGTGATTTGAGCGAGTTTCACCGGGCGACTCATCTCGTCGTCGTTTTTATTGACACGGAAGTAAGCAGCTGCCAATCTTACTGGCATCTTCATGTGAAAGTTAAAATGGTGTCAACGTACAGAAAGAAATGTATCTTCTTGTATGATTAGTATAGAGGATGGGCCAAACGTTCATAAATGTTTTTTTTTAAATTATCTACTCTTTTACAAAATTTTACAAAATTTCACAAACTTTATAGTCCAGTCAACGCGGGCCGTTTCCTTCAAATCTCAGGAAAGAAGGTGGAAACTTGATATAAGGGTAATAGACGACGCTGAATCGAATGGTGCTAATTTTTTTGAGGTGGAAAGTGCCGTTCTTGAGAAAAAGGGTAAAAAAGGGTCAAAAATAACTTTATCTTAGAATCTAGGCATTTAATCGAAAAAAGTTTCAAACAAAAGTTGTAGAGAATTGAAAAATACTAAAAAAATGTTCTATGAGTTATCTTCGTATTTTCAAAAATAAGCGAATAAAATTGGATTGAAGATGGGAAAAAAATTGTAAGAGTGGGAGAAAGCAATAGTCCAGTCAACGGGACTGGAAAACTGAGCAGTTTTCCTCGATCTCAGGAAAGAAGGTGAAAACTTGATATAAGGGTAAATAGACGACGCTGAATCGAATGGTACTAATTTTTTTTATCTGAGTGGTGCCGTTTTTGAGAAAAAGGGTAAAAAAGGATAAAAATTGGTAAAAAATGGCTTTATCTTAGAATCTAGGCATTTAATTGAAAAACGTTTCAAACAAAAGTTGTAGAGAATTAAAATACACATAAAAAATGTTCTATGAGTTATCTTCGTATTTTCAAAAATAAGCGAATAAAATTGGATCGAAGATGGGAAAATAATTGTAAGAGTGGGGAAGCAAGTCCCGCCTCTCAGTCGGCTTTTACACGCGAGCGGGCTAGTGTGCGTGCGAGCGTCCGTGTGCACTAATACACAAACGAAGTATCTTCGGCAATCTTCGGGACTCTCGGTCTTGAATGAAAGTGCGAGTGAGAGAACAAACCAATATTTCTCTTTTTTTATTTATCATGCGATAACGAGTATTATTGTCCTTGGCCATCGATTGTTGAGCGTTCTGATATTTCTCTTTTTATATTTTTTCTTTCGGTAGCAAGAATTTTACGTCTTGGCCATCGAGCGTCGAGCGTTTTGTATACGAGTGCGAGTGAGAAAGAAAACCGATATTTCTCTCTTTCTATTTTTTCACTCGGTAGCCAGAATTTTACGTCTTGGCCATCGTGCGTCGAGCGTTTTGTATATCTATATATATCGGCGTATAAGCGCGGCATTTTTAAATCGAATCTTGATGCTTATGGCACGCCGTTTCTTTATTTATTGTCAAAAATAATGAACCTTGAGTAAAAAAAAAAATAATTCATTTTAGCAGAAACTATTATTATTTAGTTGAGAGTAAAAATAATGAATTAATTTTGTGTCTCGCCATAAAATAATTAGAATAATTAATTGATATTAATTCTTTGCCTCACAAAAATTTATTTGTATATCAAATTGAATACGTATTCTCTTTAAGACGAAATTTAAAATTTAAATATTTTTCCGTATTAAATTATGTATTTTATAAAATTTTAAATTACTGACTTTTTGTCTCGTAAAAATTTATAGTGTATCAAACTAAATACATATTTGAAAAAGAAGAATTTGTATCCACACATAAAATTAATTCAAGATATATATGAAAGGATATTCTAGAAACGTGGAATTTATTTTTTGTCTATACATAATTTTAATTCATTTTTATTATGTTATAAGAAAACAGTAATGCATTCTGATTCATCTTCGAAGTCTTAAGAATTGTACGAAAAAAATTGAACAATTACCAAGTGGTGCGTAGCGTAAGTAGTAACGTCTTCGCTTCTCGCGCTGGTTTATTAATGTTCGATCCTTCGTGGGGGAATTATTTTTTTTATAAGTTTTTCTATCCTTAGGTTATATAAATTATTTTTACATTTCCTAATTTCTAATTATATATAGAAAAAAATTAAAATTATTACAAAAAAATTCAAAGCAATAAATTTTTTTACATCCTGCACAAATAAACGAAGTTTATTACTTAAATTACAAATTCATCCTGTAAATATCATCCTAAAAAATGTATCGTTTCGGCACGTTAAAAATTAATTTTTGTTATTTATTGGATATTATTTTATTTATAATTGGTAATTTTATTACTCGCGTAATAATGTTGATTTCCTAATAAAATTTATATCGTTAGTGCAAAATTTGAAAAAAATCTGAGGTGAGACTCACTGATCGTCTCCTTGTTAAGGATAGAAAAACTTATAAAAAAAATAATTCCCCCACGAAGAATCGAACGTTAATAAACCAGCGCGAGAAGCGAAGACGTTACTACTTACGCTAACGTACCACTTGGTAATTGTCCAATTTTTTTCGTAGAATTCTTAAGACTTCGAAGATGAATCAGAATGCATTACTGTTTTCTTATAACATAATAAAAATGAATTAAAATTATGTATAGACAAAAAATAAATTCCACGTTTTTAGAATATCCTTTCATATATATCTTGAATTAATTTTATGTATGGATACAAAATTCTTCTTTTTCAAATATGTATTTAGTTTGATACACTAATAAATTTTTACGAGACAAAAAGTCAGTAATTTAAAATTTTATAAAATACATAATTTAATACGAAAAATATTTAAATTTTAAATTTCGTCTTAAAGAGAATACGTATTCAATTTGATATACAAATAAATTTTTGTGAGGCAAAGAATTTATATCAATTAATTATTCTAATTAATTTTATGGCGAGACACAAAATTAATTCATTATTTTTACTCTCAACTAAATAATAATAGTTTCTGTTAAAATGAATTATTTTTTTTTTACTCAAGGTTCATTATTTTCGACAAAAATAAAGAAACGGCGTGCCATAAGCATCAAGATTCGATTTAAAAATGCCGCGCTTATACACCGATATATATAGATATACAAAACACTCGACGCTCGATGGCCAAGACGTAAAATTCTGGCTACCGAGTGAAAAAATAGAAAGAGAGAAATATCGGTTTTCTTTCTCACTCGCACTCGTATACAAAACGCTCGACGCTCGATGGCCAAGACGTAAAATTCTTGCTACCGAAAGAAAAAATATAAAAAGAGAAATATCAGAACGCTCAACAATCGATGGCCAAGGACAATAATACTCGTTATCGCATGATAAATAAAAAAGAGAAATATTGGTTTGTTCTCTCACTCGCACTTTCATTCAAGACCGAGAGTCCCGAAGATTGCAGAAGATACTTCGTTTGTGTATTAGTGCACACGGACGCTCGCACGCACACTAGCCCGCTCGCGTGTAAAAGCCGACTGAGAGGCGGGACTTGCTTCCCCACTCTTACAATTATTTTCCCATCTTTGATCCAATTTTATTCGCTTATTTTTGAAAATACGAAGATAACTCATAGAACATTTTTTATGTGTATTTTAATTCTCTACAACTTTGTTTGAAACGTTTTTCAATTAAATGCCTAGATTCTAAGATAAAGTTATTTTTGACCCTTTTTTACCCTTCTTCTCAAGAACGGCACTTTCCACCTCAAAAAAATTAGCACCATTCGATTCAGCGTCGTCTATTTACCCTTATATCAAGTTTCCACCTTCTTTCCTGAGATTTGAAGGAAACGGCCCGCGTTGACTGGACTATTCATATTAGCCTTCTAATTTTGTAAGCTAGTGTATAATTTGATAATCTGGAAACAAATTTATTAAGTTGGCCAATACTAGTTATTTAGAACCATTTTGTAATTTATTTGATCTTTATAAATTTATTAAAGTCTTAAAATTTATCAAAAAATAGTAATTTATGTTTTAAATTTATCTAAAAACTTGTGATCCATCTTATATTGTATAATATTGTAATATTTTTTTAATCGTAAACAATCGGTAGAAAAATTTAATATGCATTTTTCGATCGATAATAACGATCCTCTTCCCACTTACTTCCTGCCCACCCTTTTGTTGATCAAGTTGAATAACTAGAACGTGCCATTGATTAGGTTAACTTCTGCTAATTAACTCTCCAACCTTGAAAATCAATTAAGAAAATAGGATCATGCTCTATTCCGAGACCTTTGTTAAGAAAATCGAATCGAGTTTATCAAATTGAATTTATCTTGACACAAAATTACTTAGAAATTACCTTACATTTGTGCATGTTTTAAATACTGAATATTTTAGTAACATCAAAAACTAACATTATTCATTTAAATGAAGTTGAAAACAATTTCTTATAAATTAGAGTTTCATAGTTTGCCTAATTCGAATAAAAGAATCAGACAAAATAAAGTATTTTAATTGGATTGATCAGATTTGTGCCGGTTCGTTTAGAACCGTGAATGTCCAATTGCAATATTAATTGAAGTAGTATTGCGTCAAAGTTTGTAATAATGATAATAACAATAATAATAATAATAATAATAATAATAAAAATTACTATACAAATAAATAAATTATAAAAAACAAGAAAAATATATTTCATGGTGAAATCGATAATAAAAATAAAAATTTATTTAACTTTTTTTTTAAATGTAAATATATACCCTAATTATATAATCATATACGTGGATGAGTTGAAAGATCTTGAGTCTTACATAGAAACAATTTGTTTTTATGTGATCAAATTCTTTTTTAATTTTTAATATAATTTCAAAACCTTTATAAAAAAAATTGGTTCAAAACTTTTGTGACCCATCCTCCTATTTATTAGATATTATGCATCTTGAATAAATAGAAATATTCACTATCGATAAATAGCGAGATGGTGTTGCCATCTATCAGTATTAGACGAAGGTAAAATATTCGAATGATGCAAATGTATATGTGTTTCTGGTAATATTAAATTTCTTCCAAATATCTTTTACCGATTCAATATAAATTATCTTTCAATATAATTTGAAAACAGAAATAAAAATGTAGTTTATCTTAGAAAAAAACTTCTCTTCTTTACCGACTGTATTCAATCAAAAATTTGCGAAATTTTATTTAAATTATTTTATTTACAATTGGAAGTAATTAACTTATATATAATATTATAAAAATTTTACGATGATTGACTGATAGTAATAATGATGATAAACTAACCAAAAGGAGGTCATCATTATTTACAGCCATTTTGTAATTTAGTTTTCAATTTTAAATTTATTCATAATTGTCTGTGTAATTCGCATGTGGTTTATTTGATCTCTGTCATTATTTAAAATCAACATTTCTGTTTATTTTAAATCAATAATAATTTATGCAAAAATACTTTACAATTAAATATAATTATATTACCTATATAAAATAATATAGTTACAATTTAATTATTCGTTACACTATAAATAGTAATAATAAAATGCCAAGGTTGTTTCAATAGATACCATACATAATTCGCAATAGAACTTATTAAAGTTTCTTTATCGTGTGTCGATGCTTAATTGTTGGCACGATTTAATCGATTTATATAAGTATAATGTATCATCTATAACCTGATCTAAAAAGAAACGAGCACATTGTATCAATCATTAGATGTGTATCTTATAAACTTATTATTGATCAACTAATTGATTGTATATAACTATAGTAAAAACATTAAACAAAAGAATACCAAAAAAAATTGGAACCAAATTTTTTTTAATAATTATAATTATATAATTTTTTTTAATAATTATAATTTTTATTTAATAATTATATTTAATAAAACGTAACTTTTTTGAAAAAATCGTCACGTTTAACGATAAAAACACGATCGTCAACATACCCGTATACTGGAATTGCACATGAAATGTCACACAAGAAAGGTATTAGAAAAAAATAATAAGGTAGCGTTTAACTATTAATACGAGTCTAACGACGATAATGACCAGTTGCAAAAAAAAAGAAATGCGCAAGCAATGTCCTTGATTGTATGCATAATACATACTGACAAAGTAATTAGATGGCTGGTGCTGATTGCATAGAGAAGCAAACATCATCGAAAGCAAACTCGTTGTTTGCTTCGATGTAAGTGATCCAACTGTTTCGCAGACTACTACTTCGAAGAACTCTTTTAAAAATAGTTTTTTAAAAGTAAGCTTATATTTAGCTTACTTTCCTGTATTCCTCTCTTTTTTTTTTTTTTACTTTCATTTTGCAAGATAATATTATTCTTGTTTAAATATTTATATACGTAGGTGGGTTGAAAAGTTTTGAGCTCCGATCAAAAAAAAAAGAAAACATTTATTTTTTTTAAATAAAACATTTAGTTTGACCGAGAGAGAAAAAACTGTTTCTATGATAAGCTCCAAACTCTTCAACCCACCCACGTATATTATAATTTTTTTTATTTATTAAATTAATTCTTTACTTCATTTTCTTTTTTTATTTATTAATTTTACGTTAAATTTATAACGCGCAAGTTATAAGCTTGGAAAATGTTCTTAAATTATCTTTTAAAAAAAAGTAAGACATACAAATTAAAAAAAGAAAAATTAAATTAAATAAAAACTCGTTTGGAATCATTTGCAATGACCTTCTGGCCTGGTAGATAGCATCGTATGAGTGCAACAGCACTTACATATATATATATATACACACATGATATAGTTAATGTAAAATTGTAAAGAAAAGATGATATTATATGTACAGAAGTTTGATATATATATAACCGACTCAACCGGTTCGTTGATTTCTCCGCATCCGTTTATAATTTCGTTGCTAAGAATCACCTGCTTTTACTCTCATTATCGTGATACAAAATTAAACGCATAAGAATATGAATCCTTTTCCAAGAATTCCAAGATTTTAGTATATATTAATAATAATACAATCGTTATCGAAAGTATATAGATAAAAAGGGTAAATACAATATGTATGTAGATCGTATGTGATATACATACATACATACAATGCGAAAATAATCTTACCATTTTTTTCAAAGTCATGCATATATGAATTTATAAATAGGTGGGTTGAAGAGTTTTGGATTAAAAAAAGAATTGTTTCTATGTTAGGTATAAAACTTTCAACCCATCCACGTATATACAACATTAGTTATTTTTTATTTTAATTATATTATTTTTCCTAACAATAGATAAATAAATGGCACAAAACCGTATGAACTATTGGCCAACCAATATGAATATAAAATGAAAAAATGATTTATTTATTTGTGACGAAATTAGATATAAAAAGAATTTGTTTAATAGTAAGGTCCACTGACCCAGTTTAAGTGAGGGAGTGAAAGCGATGAGAATGAAAGAATGTTGTCACTATCATGAATGATACTTAGCAATAAGAAATGGGCGGGGCAATAGGGGAGTAAGTGATGCACTTCCGAGAATGGAGAAGGAAAGTGCTTTCAAGATATTCTCCATACAGTACAATTATTCTAGTGACTCAGATGTCACATGAAAAGGCTAACATCAACGAGACGAGACGTCCGGTTATGTTTGACCCCTTCGAATGAAACTCCCGACGTAAGAAGAAATTATAATAAAAGACTACTCGATAACTTATATATATATACATAAATGAAAAAGAGAGGATGGAAAGGAAAAAATGAACGATAAATATTATTTATATAATATTATTATATATAATTTATATATAGTTATATATGATATTTCTATATTATATATTTTGTATTATTATTTAATATTTTATTATTAAAAAATGTACTGTAATAATAATATTAATAATAGTAGTGGTATATATGTATATGTGTAGTAAACGCTACGTGTGAATGCGTTATCTTTGAACACTCACAATTAGTGATATAACGGTTTTCCCGATAAGTACGCTCGTAATGTAAGTTAAACACGTAAACTTTCTTTTAAAACTAACACCTAAGAATTGAAAATGACGCATTATTTATTAATGTCTAGAATCTATAATCTATACTTGGCAATTTGGTACGATTATCTTAACCGGAAGTGGTATAAAATGAATTTTAAAATTCGAAATAGATAAAGCTTTCATTTGACTTGTTTGATACATTCAAATATTACTTTAAATTAACTCGATTGATGATTGGTAGAAAGAAGTTCGATGATTTAAATGGAGAAAGACGATTGGTCTTCGTAATAAAACAAGAACGAATCAAATTCATTGAACGAAATTTAAAAATAATCTCTTTTTCGTCTGACTTTTTTTTGTCTCGGATAAATTTAAGAAAAGTATAAAATTCGAAGGCTTGCAAAATGTCACTTGGAAAATTTCATGGATTATTCTGGATCGAAGTAAGAAGTACTCGACGCGTGGAATGGCGAGAGAGAATCAATGGCGACTATTTTGAGAGATTTCGCCGAGACGAAGAAGACGAAGACGACGAAGACGACGACGACGAGTCGAGAACGTTCCCCCATTTTCGTCGCAGTCGAAGAATCTTCAAAGACGCAACCCTGCTCTTTGCTAACAGGGTCTGCCCACTAACTTTATCGAATATCTTCACTTCCTCCTAAGTGAAATGGAACCTACCATTTTAGTCACTGAAATACGCCATTAAAATACCAACGAGCACGCATACACACATACACACACACGCATACAAGTACGCACAAAATTATTTTATATAATTTGTTATATAAATTCTTCTTTGTTTTATATTTTAAATACAGATATATATATATATAGGTTTAATATTTATTTATTAATGTAATAATTTTATGTGTAATAAAAAAGGGTATAATATGTTATATTTTTCACTCTGATAGATGTAAATTTATATTAACAAATATATTACTCTCTCTCTCTCTATCTTCTCTATGAAATTAATATAATAATATTAAAATATCTGTATTTATAAAATAGAAATATAAATAATAATACACAAATAAAAATAAAGATCCTATAATACACAATTAAAACAAAAATCCTAACTTCTCTATTTCCTATATAAAAAATATTCTGTGAAAGTAATCGTGAGAAATGATAAGTAAGCTCTTGGAAGGTTTAGGCACCGAAAGAGCAATAAGAGACATATCATCTCCCCGCAGGCATTTGGCAACAAACAGTTTATTTCTGGGACCCTCACTCGGCACAGGCCGCTTTAGAAAACGCAGCGAAATTGCGATGCTCGCAAGTGGACGACGTACTTTCGAGCCTCGTGGTTGCAATTCCAAAGAGTACCCAACACATCATATTGATCTCATTTTAACCGACCAACAGATGCCTTTTATCCAATTACTAACAGTACAGAAGGGATGATACTACCAAAACTAGGGCTGATTTTTATTATTGTACATTGGCAAAACTGTTTATAAGGATTATTGACTTCATTTTATGGTCATTAATAACAAAATAATTTGTTGGTCAAAATTGGATCCACGAAAAGATAAAAATTCTATTATTTTAAAGTCTCGTGTAATACTCTTAATTTATGATCTTCAACAAGCATTGTAACACATTTAACAATAAACACAGAAGATGGCCGCCATTAAACGATTGGAACTGTTTCAAACGTTCCTGTATATTTTTTATATGCATTTCTCAAAATGTTTGTTCCTAACAAAGAAAGATTTACGATACAGATACCATTTTCTTTACACCAAAAGTTCTTACAGTTTCGATGTTAAAAATTTCAAAAAGAAAATGAAATACAAATAAAAATAAATACCGAACGCGATAGTATTTCGTAATAATAGAGGGTAAGATCAAAATTTCCTAGATGATTTGTTATTATATTTATCAATAAATATAATTATATTTTAACACATTTAGAAAGTTTCGACTCCATTCTGTGCATTTTGTTGTTTTATTTATAGTAAATTTCTTCTATTTCATCTTTTCTTATTTTTTTCTTATACACATACACACACACACGTACAGACCTTCAAAGATAGCAATTTCTCTCTCTTGAGGGGTTGGAAGAACTAAAAGGATATCGATCGATCCTTAACTGATCATTCGCCACACGAAGTGACTACTCCTTTGTTGTAGGAAGTTAGGAGGGTAAAAATACGTTAACAGATGTCTTTTCCCTTTACGAGATAATACAGGATGAATCAAAAGTTTCTATAATATGTTTAATAATTTTGTTACTCATATTATAAATGAACATTTTTATAAAAAAAAAAAAAGATTAAGTTATATTTTTGTATTATTGAAATTAACTAACAGTTTTCTTACAAACTTCTAGGGGGATAACTTTATATATAATTATAAGTAAAGAATAAAATAGAATAAGACAGAGAAGTTAAGAAAATTCTTCGAAAATTTCTACCGTTAACATGACTGGAATAATTATGTTAATTAAGTTATCATTAATGCAGAACACAAGTTACGAGTTTTACGTGCTCAACTGACGTACTTCCGGTTCTATATATAAATCAAAAATTCATTTTCATTGTTAAACATTAATATCTTATTCATATTATTCGTCATTAAAAAAATTTTTAACTTACAATTAGTACATTACGTTCCATTTAAAGCATGAATTAGTTACGAGGAGTTACGCAGATGGCGCGAGATATATTTTTATTGTATTTTTTTTGATATTATATTTATGTAAAATATATATATATATATGTATACAATTTTTAATAATTTGTCATTTCTCTTCGTGCATTTAGAATAATATAAAGAAAGAGAGAGAGAGAGAGAGAGAGAAAGAGAAAGAGAAAGACGATTCGCGACAAGAATAAATAGTCGAAGAAACTCCGTAGAAATTGGGACACACTCTATAAATAAAGGAAATTTCGGTCTAACGGAATCTTTAAAAAAAAAAAAATATGTCAGACTTCGTATATACACAAGGATATGCTGAAAAGTTGTGAGCCTCAACGAAAAAGAAACTTGTTTTTAAATAAAAGCGAGTTTGACCAAAAAAAATGATTTCTATGTTAGGCTCAAAATTTTTCAACCCACTCACGTCTATACACATACATTCAAATCGAAAATGTTAAAAAGTGAACTTGGCACATTGTATGTGTGTTACATGACAAATAATAATTTGATTAGACAGAATTATATGAATTAACACTCGTTGCATATACATGTATTATATTATATTAAAAGCACTTAAAAAATAAATTGGCTGAAATACAAAGTTTATTATTTCAAATAGGAAAAAATCAAATAAGAATATCATTGAAAATTCGAAAAGTTCCAAAACAATAATACAAAATTTAAAACATATTGTTCGGTAAAAGGTGTCGTACGTGTTATGAAAATTAAACTGGCTGAAGTACAAAGAAACATTGTTAATTCGATACTAGAAAAGAAATAAAATAAAAATATCCAATTTGAATTGAAATGAAATTTGTTTTGTAAACGAAATGAATGAGACATTGTACCTTATGTTAATTATTCTTTTCTTACTTTTGGAAATTCGGGACGCCGGTCGAATGGAAATCTGGACGACTTATTATTAGTTGTAGGCTCGAAAAATGATTTGCTATCCTCATCCAATTGTTGTTGAATCTCTTGAAGAAGTTTGTCTCCCGACTTTCCACGGAATCTTTCACCGAACCTCGGCTTGTCGCGGAAATAAAATGACATTTCCGCGAGTGTGCTCTAATGTGCACAACGACGATGATCACACACACATACACACACGCCCGCGCACACACTTCGATTAATTGTTATATCTTCTTTTTTAGATACACTTTTCACAAATTTTATGGTGCTTTATTTTTCGGAAAGAAGAACAAATTTAATATATATATATATATATGTGTGTGTGTGAATATGTGGATATGTATATTTATATGTATATGTATATATGTATATGTATATATGTATATGATTAATTGAATTGTTCTTTTGCTTCAGTACTTATTTATTACCCAAAACACAACCTCACAGCATGAAGTCTTGCGCGTTACTGAAATCTCGCGCCGATTCATAAGTAGGTTCGATATTAAAACCGGTAAGCAGCGCATGCGCGCTACGACTCTTCTTTAGCGAAAGAATCGAAAAGTGCTCAATGATTGGTCAACTCTTAACCGAATACTCCAATCGCAATACTTAACGGGCCAATTTATCGCTGCAAATTCCTTCGTAATTTTCCAATGCTCTCAAAGGTCAGCTTAAGATATCTAAATTTAATCTGGGACTCCTTAGACAATACAACTTTTATCTTTAATTAAATTGGCACAAAGAGGACATAGGATAGTTTTTCATTTTAAATGATTAAATAAATCGAAGTGATGATTAAATCAAGCTTTTTTTCAAAATTTCATGAAATATTTATGACTTATATATATATATTATTATTATTATTATTATCATAAAAGATTATGTAGACAGAATAGAAATTGGTCTAAACAATCTATTAATAATTTTGTTCAGAGATTTATCTGTTCTTATATTAAATAAATGATTTATTAAGTGCTTGGATAAAAATATAAGATTACACGGTAGATAAATAAAAGAATAATAAAATGAAATATATATATAACGATGGTAAAGTAGGTAGCATCATGATCAATAGAATGTTTAACCAATCAAAAATTCAGCTATCAGCTAACTTGTCCATTGGTTAATTTGTACAGTAGAGCCAATAACAAGACTATTATTACTTTCAGAATTTCTTTGTTTTGTATCAAAATTATACACACTTGCAACCACAATAATATATGTAGTTATATTATAGATTATGTGAGCGCAAAAAAGTTAGCATACGACCACCAGAACTAAGAAAAATGAAGATATACATTTACATGCTAGCTATTCGCTAATTCGAAATCCATATATTTAAAAATTTTTTATTAATTATTTAATTAGTTATTGATAATTAAATATTGGAAAATTTTATCCTCAGTAAAGCAACGTAGTTGGCCACAGCAGAAAAAAATGAATAAGTGCGCTAAAGTGCTAACAAAATGTTTATTTAAAATACATAACTTTTAACTTTATTAATTAATTATTTAATTAGTTAATAATTAAAAATCAAAAAACGTCATGAAGAAGTTATATGTTACGCGCATGCGCAACCACAAATTCAAGGTGCATGCGCACTTTGAAAAAAATAAAAGTAAAGTTGGTAAAAAAAAAAAAAACCTGCAGGGGATATATTTAAAATTGATTTCCAAAGGAACAACCACGGAGACTATACAAGGAACACGAACTCCATGTATACAAATGGGATATAATGCCCGTGTTCTATTTCGTTTTTATATCAGAACATACTCATCATATAGATTAAAAGAAGTGTTCCTTTTTTTTAATAAACATACTTATATGACTTCAAAAATATAGTTTTTAATTCTGTCTTAAAAAATAACTAAGAAAAGCTGTCATACCTTAACTAATGATAGATTGCTTTTTATAATGGTCTCAAAAATGTTATAAGGTTAAATAAACACGTATATCATTGATAACTGATTTGTATAAATTTTGTTCTAAGCAATAATTGTCGCTAAATAAATTGTAAACAAATTCAATTCAAATATCATTTTGTTACTTTTTTTTATGATACAGTTCTGTTATTTTGAAGTAACAATGGCCTATAAGAGACATTTCTGTATATTTAGCATAAAGCTTGTGTGTTCTGTCAAATGTCAGAGCAAGTTGAGGAATTTATTGCAGCGAACAATTTCTGACCATGTTTACCAGTTTTATTGCGGAAGAGTAGAATGATATAATTCGTAATCTAAAATATCTTTAAGTATTAATCAAAATTTTAAATATATCCCCTGCAGGTTTTTTTTTTTTTACCAACTTTACTTTTATTTTTTTCAAAGTGCTCATGCACCTTGAATTTGTGGTTGCGCATGCGCGTAACATATAACTTCTTCATGACGTTTTTTGATATTTAATTAATAACTAATTAAATAATTAATTAATAAAGTTAAAAGTTATGAATTTTAAATAAACATTTTGTTAGTACTTTAGCGCATTAATTCATTTTTTTCTGCTGTGGCCAACTACGTTGCTTTACTGAGGATAAAATTTTCCAATATTTAATTATCAATAACTAATTAAATAATTAATAAAAAATTTTTAAATATATGGATTTCGAATTAGCAAATAGCTAGCATGTAAATGTATATCTTCATTTTTCTTAGTTCTGGTGGTCGTATGCCAACTTTTTTGCGCTGATTATGTGTAACTATCTTTATAAGTAATAAGAGGTACGCTATCAGTTGATAATACAGTTTCATTGATACAAAATCATATAAGAACAAGTATAAGTCTCAGGAAACGAAGACGTTTAATTGTGTAAATGAGACAAATTAAAGAACACGTTAAAGATAGTGAAATGTAATGTTTAATATTTGAAAGAAATAAACGATTGAATTCAAACGAAAGTGAGATAAATACTTTGATATTAGGCCGGTATAACGATTTTCTTTTCCATATGTCATATCCCATAATTCTTCTTCGATACAAGGTCACAAATGATCATTGTCCTTTAAGTTAAATTCTGTGAGTTCAAAATGAATAAATTCTTTTGTGAAGCTTTGAAGCGAATTCGTGCAGAAACTGAAAATGGTAAAAATTTTGTTTTTATATACGTGTTGTATATACTTTTACTTTTCACACACACATAATATATATAAACATAAATTTCTTTCAATGTTTTTCTGTAAGGTGCTGATCGAATAACCGAAGAAGGTGTACTGCCAACAACAATAAATGGAACGCCAATACGGAAATTGTTTGTTTGTAATGTAGCACAAAGGGTATGTTTTGCATTCTCTTTTATCGCATGTTTTATCCTTTTGTTTATACTTGTGGTAACAATGGCACGTGGTGGGAGTTACATAACTCTTATTTGAATTTCATTTTATCTTATCTTTCTATAAATTTTTTATCTTTAACCGATATATGCCATTGTATCATAAAATTGAAATTATGATTTAAAAAAAAATTAGATTTGTAAATTAATCGCTTTTTAAAAGATCGAACAAACTTACTCTTCAGAAACGTAATTCTAATTTTTGTCGTTTTCGAAAGAAAAAAAATGAAAATTTTCATTTTTATACAAACAATATTAAAAAGAATCAATTATTAATTTATTTTTTGTTTTATTTTATCTATTGTCAAAATAATAATTGAATTCAGTTCAATAAATTTGTAAATATTTTAAGAAAAATTATTTAATACTAATGTAATTTTTTACAGACTACGTTTAAAGATTTGAATACATTATTTTCTGAATATGGAAAAGTTGAGAGTGTTTACTTGAATACAACAAACAGTAGAAGTAATTATGCGTTTGTTACATTTAGTACAGTTATGGGTGCAATCAGGTAAGACAAAGACTTTTTGTCAGCATTGTACAAACTTGATGATATCAAAAATAAAATATTCTTTTTCTTTTGGTTTTTTAATTTATAGAGCTAGAGAAGCCGGAAGCAACAAATGTATTCATTTACATAGCAGAGATTTAAAAGTGATGCCAGCAGATCCTTGGCACCAACCGGATAGAATACAATTTAAAAGTAATAATTCAACAAAGGATTCGAATAAATCTCGTGAGATGTCTTTGATTGAAGAAACTGATACAATCACTTTGATCGATGTATTAAACGACGATTGTTTAATGCACGTTTTTCTTTATTTACCAATTATGGATAGGATTGCCATAGAAAGAGGTAAAATAATATTTAATTCCTCTCTTCTAATATATATTTAATTATTATTACTTCGAAATTGTGTGATACGTATATTTTTATATAATTAATTTCATTATATTATAACTTTATTTTCAGTATGCAAACGTTGGAAGGATGTGTCAAAAAAATCTTGGTATAATGTTAAAAAGTTAGATCTTTCTAATCATAGATGGGGAATATTATCACACAATAAAAGAATTAATACATCTGATTTACGCCAAGTATTATTGAGATGCGGTAGATTTTTAACTCAGATTGATTTCCCGTATGAATATCGGACTTTAACGCGAAGTACTTTGCTCATCATTGCCAAATTGTGTCCTAATTTAGAAATAGTTGATTTTAGTGGAATCGAATTGTCTTCGTCGGGATTAGAATTATTTTCTGATAATTGTACAAATATAAAAAAGCTTAGTTTAGCATTTTACACGTCTTCTTCTTCTAACACAATTGATAGAGATTTAACAATATTATTTCATATGAGCAAACGCTTAACGTACGTAAGTCTTCGTGAAATAAGTATATTGGGCAAATGTCTGGAGTATCTTTCATCGGATACATTAGAAGAACTTGTTTTAATTTCTTGTAATAACATCACTGGACGATATTTTATCAATGTAAGTTTATATATAGAAATATTTGTCATATATTTTTCAATGATTTTATATTTACATAAGAGATAATGTACAAATTTAATTCAATTTTATATTATTGATTTAGGCCTTAGAAAACCTGAAGAATTTAAAAAGATTGGTTATAAATAAGGGCTCATTTTTCGCCAGTGTTTTACTTGAAGAAATGGCGAAATATTGCACAAATCTTCAACATTTCGAGCTAACTAATGTAGATTTTTCTGCATTTTATTACCGAGATTCAAATATATTGCCTTTAACGAAATTTGTTAATCTTGAAACTCTAAAACTTTCAACAAATAGTTTTGTAGACAACTTTCTTCTAATTGCTTTGGCTTCAACATGTACAAAACTGACCTATTTAGATATCGAAAGTAAGAGTTCTCTAAAATAATTTAATATGACTATAATAATTTATAGATACAAAAAAGACAATGAAAAATTAATTTTCATTTTTCAGACTGCAATAAAGTTACTGATACGGGTTTACAAGCTGTGGCAACTTTACCAAAATTAGAAACTTTAATAATTAATAATTTGACCCAAATAACAGCTGTAGGTTTAGACAATATGTGTAGCATAAGACGACTAGAATGTAAGTATTGTGTTTCAATACGGGATACAGGCTTAGTTATCCTTCTTCATGCATCGCCTAACTTGGAACTTCTCGATCTCACTGGTTGCAACGGTATAACCAATAACACTATTAACGTGGCTGAATATGTTACTAGTCGTAGATCCAATAATATTGTTTTAAAGATGTACATTGGTGAAACAAGCGTGACGCGTCATATTCATACATCTCCTAATTTGATGTTACTTCGTATAAGAACAACAGATTGTTAGTCCTAATTGTTAGTCCTAATTAATAAATGTTTCTAAGTCACTACCAGTTGATGATGCCTCGTTATCGTTAGCCTAAGGTAGGCCATTTCAACCCATTAATCAATATGATGTAATACCAATAAATAACTTCAAAATTTTCTGATAGGCTCCAATATTCAACGAGATCTGATTATTTTCCTATTACATTCCCCCATTAAAATCATCAAGCGCTAGACTACTCATGGATGATTTTTTTTGTGGGAAAAATTTTGTTTTACAGTAAAATATTCTTACTAGGTCTTTTTTGATGGATTTACCTATTTTATATTGCTTAATCAAATCAAAATCCTACATTATAAAGAATTATTTCGTATATCTTTCATGAAGATATTTAATATACGTGCACCCTTAAATGACTAGCGTAACTTGTGCACGTAATTAAAAAATAATTATATAATATAAGATATAATAATATTTAGATCTTATGACAGATATCAAGAATTTCCAATTCTAATTGAAACAACAACAAAATGAAAAGGAAAAACTGGCCGTTCAATGCCAATAAATTGAACAACTTTGATTACTAATTTATATACATTTATAGTATTTGTACAAGCATTTAAAAAGAAAAACGAAAAACAAAAAAAAATTATTTGTTACTTACAATTAAACATCATTATTGTGTAATATCTATTAAAAAAAAAGTAAATAAAAAAGTTATTTAATTGCAAACGTTATTTGATTAAATCAAAATTAATCAATATAAATATATTATGATATAAATCAAATAAAAATAAAACTCTTTTATCAATACTTTAGAATTTCATTACTTATAATTCAAATGCATATGGTAGAGGATAAATTTATTATTTATCGCTACCTTTTCTATACATATATTTATTTTTTCTTTAGTATGATTATAACATTTAGATAATGAATATAACTGCAATTATCCACATCTTTTTGCAACAAATAATTTGCACATATAATAATAATAATAATAATAATAATACGATTCATAATAAAAGATCCTATTTCTTCGGCACCTTCAAACTAATATCACTAAATTTTCTATCAACATATGTTACATCTTGCAGCTTGACATTTTAACAGTCAAACGATATTTGTTCTTATATTACTTTCTATTTTTTAAATCTTTTTCTCTTTTTTTCTTTTAAATAATAATAATTATTATTTTTATTAATAAACATATGCCACGTTAAGCAGCATCACATCATTATCATTATAATTATTATTAATTATTATATATATATATATATATATATATAATAATAATGTTAAGAAACATCTCTGTTTTGGGGGATTTCGCGTCTTACGCTTTTATGCATGCCAACCAGGAGTATGTTCATCATGTTTTATAAACATTCTTATTGTAGTACACTCCGATTTATTTTAAGCCAAATCGGAACAGGCTGACACTGCCTACACCTGCAGTTACATTTGTGAAAGTCGTCTTTCAGACAAGCAAGAAGAGATTATTAAAAAAACGATTGTTTCTGTAATAGCATTACATACATTATCTTGTATATCAATATAGATTAAGTATGTATGCGTTTCTGTATATAACAGAGACTGATGGCTTTTGGTTTCATCTTATACTGCGCGATTTCTTTCTTTCTTATTCTCACTTCCTCTCTCTTCCTCTCTCTCACTCTCTCTCTCTCTCTCTTATACATATTTTTTTACTTATATATATATTATATAAAATTTAAGGATCCGATGACAATACACTATTAACCGTATAATATTCATAAAAGACGACACATATGTGCCAGTAATTAAGACAGTGGACCAATTTTTTGTCTATTTTTTAACTTACAATTAGTTAACTTTCATAATTACCAGCACACGATATATATTTGTATATATATATGGTTTGAAATATAACATACAGGATACTATTTGACAATAATAACGATACTAATATTTAAAACTGTTTAAATGTCCATGAATATAAAACTAATCGTTAAGCGACAAAAATAGTTTATTAAATCTAATTTATTTAAATTACGTAGGAAAAACTTGATGCATAATTATACGGCAAATGCAGTTATAAGTTATGTATGTATATATATGTATATTTCGTGTGAACACATGGACATATTTTAAGATCACACTAAGGACTTGTATTTTTTTTTTCTTTTTTGACATTTTATATACGAGGCCACCTTTATTTATATTACGAGATTTCCATCTTGCGACTTAATAATTAGTAGAATCAATCACATACACGAGAAAGAAAATGATTTATATTATTTGATATATTAACCTGGAGTATATAAATTATTTATCTCGTTTGGAAGGCTTTTTTTCTTTTTTTCTTTCAAAATTGATCATTTTGATAATGTCTACAATAAGAGTATATAGTATATATAGGGTATCTTGTAACTAGTGGTACAAGCGAGCACACGCGTGCTCAATTCCACACGTACTCCATAAATTTTTAAGCTTATTTTTCTTTTTTAAATAAAGACATATAAACAAATTTTATTCTACATTTTCAACTTAGTTTTTCATGTAGAATCATCTCCTACTTGCCCGTACCACCAATTATAGGACATCCTGTATATGTACTCTAATCTCTTAGTCTCGTTCCATATATATATATATATGATATAAAAGAATCCTATGAAATTGTAATGAATGGCGGAACAAAGTCTTTTCACTAGGATATTTGTGTATGTATGTGTGTGTATGTGTATATATAAATAACATTCTAAGGATGTCAGGTACAAATTTTCTATGCATAACTTGACCTAGCTAATATATGTCAAATGATTTCTTTCATATACCTGATATCCATATATTCAAATATCCTAATATCATCATCACAGGGAACACATCGTATATTGATCATTGTATTCATTTGAAACTTATACCGTATATAACTGTTTACATGTATATCTTACATACTTTTCAAAAATAATAATAATAATAAGAATAATCCTAAACTTATAGATGAAAATTGATTTCATTCGAAAATATATAAAAGAGCAGTGGCGTTTAAATGGCATAAAATATTTTCAATATAATAATGATTATTAATTAATAAGTTATTTTCTCTCTATATATATTATATACCAACTATAGATACATATGCAAACAGATATAGTCTTACATTTAAACCATATAATTTTTTTTCCTTATATTTTCTTTTCCACTTGAATCATCGACTCGTTAATATCTTTCCTACATTAATTAATGGTGATTTTTAACATGGACTTATCATATGGATTGTTGAGTATTCTATAGTCAAAGTTTATACTTTATTCTTAATTATAGTAACTTGCTTGCCTCTTCTAAATCTTATTCATCATTCTATTGTTTTTTTTTTTAACAACGAGGAATAAGATTATATAAGGGGCAAAAAACATATAAAAAATGGAGTTATAATATTAATGATTATAAAATTAATCAAAAGAAAAAAAAACGCCACTGTCTAATACAATCGAACGAAAAGAAAATAATAACTGACTTATGAGTACTGAACTCGTATATAAGTAGTCAAGTATGTAAGAGTTACATTTATTCAGGATTGTACGTTCGCTAAACGAGTTGGAGTGGTCGGTTGAAGATCCATTGTACGGCATACCCAGCCAGCAATATCAACATTCTCCGACTCAGCTGTTTTAATCCATTCGTGATTCTACAAAATGTTAGTATATATATTATATTATAATATAGTAGAACACAATATCACAGAAATACAATTTTTAAATTTATTTTGAAATATCCTTTGATACCATCAGTGTCTTTAAGTCTGCTCTCTCAGATGGATTTTTCTTCAAACAACGATCAACAAAATCTGTGAATGTGTCACTGAAAAAGCCAACCGGCAATTTTGGTGGTGGTTCATTAACAATGTAATCTAATAATTCAAATATTGCCATGGGTCTTGGGCTACCAGCACCTGTAGATCATAAATAATAATAATAATATTATTATTATCATTATGTTATATACAATAAGTAATTTAATTATACTATTAATAATTTGAACACCAACTATGTCCTGGTGATTGTTGAGTTGGTGTAGGTTCACTATTTGTTGCTGCAGTCTCCATTGAAGGTTGACTTCCTGCTTGTGTGCCAAATATCGATGCCAATGTTTTTTCATCGGGAGGTGGAATGGGATACATACCAATAGCCATTTCAACAAGAGACAATCCTAACGACCAAATATCACTTTGTACAGAATAATGGGTACCTTGTAATCTTTCTGGCTGTAAATGTGAACATATAATTAGCATATAAATTCTTCTTCAGACTTGTGGTAAGAAACATAGACATGTATTTGTGATAAATATTTACCGACATATAACTTCTGGTACCAACGAATGAATTAGCCATGGAATCTATCAACTGACCAGAGACACCAAAATCACAAATCTTGATCTCTCCTGCACTATTTACAAGAATATTGCTTGGTTTAACATCACGATGCATGATAGCATGCTTGTCACGCAAATAACTTAGACCTTTCAATACCTGGGAACAAAAAATAATATTAGATTTTTTTAGATATACCCCCCTATAGAATTAAAAAAAGAAAAGAAAAGAATAGGAAGAAAAAAGAAGAGCAATATAAACATGACTGAAGTTAGTTGAGCTGTAAATATAGTTCCAACGAAATAAGTAAACCTTAATTATTATTATTCAAAATATTGTTTTAAAAAATTATCGAAACAAGATGCCTGAAATGCAAACAATGTCAATGAAAAATCTTCGGCCAAAATTGAGCTATAACATTTCTTCTTTATACATTTCAAAGAGAAAATTAACTGAAGCTGACTTTGAAAATCTTCTTCGTGAATTAGATACCACGGATCACATAATTCCGTTGGAAGATTTATGCATGAAATTAAATACAAATCCAGTTAATGGTCTAACAGAGACAGAGGCTCAACAATTACTTCTCAAATATGGACAGAACACGTTATCTCCTCCTAAGCAAACACCCGAATACATTAAATTTTTGCTGTCCATGTTCACTGGTTTTGCAGCATTATTGTGGGGTTGCGCTGCTCTATGCTTCTTACTAGTCTTAATCTGTTATTTATTTAAAGAAGAACAAAGTGGAATAGAATGGTTGGGGCTGATAATTGTCATAATATGTCTCACATCTGGAATATTTGCTTACATACAGGAAAGTAAGAATACAAAAGTTATGGACTCTTTTGCAAAAATGGTACCTACTTTTGCAACAGTAATAAGAGATGGCAAAAAAATGCGTCTTGGTACCGAAGGATTAGTGCTTGGCGATTTGGTAGAGATCAGATTTGGAGATAAGATACCTGCTGACATAAGGATAATTAAATGTAACGGGTTGAGAGTTGAAAACTCGAGCATCACTGGTGAAAGTGAACCAATTACTCGTACGGACTATCCAACAGATCTAAATCCTATGGAATCTTCAAATGTTGCCTTTTTCTCTTCATTTGCTGTTGCTGGAGATGGGATAGGTATAGTTATTGCTACAGGAGATGACACAATGATCGGAAGATTAGCAGGATTAACGTCACATTTAGAAAAAGTAGAAACACCGATTGCTAAAGAGATCAAACATTTTGTTCACATTATCACAGTGGTCGCTATCATTTTTGGTTTACTTTTTTTTGGAATTTCTCTCATGTTAGAACCAAACATAATCAAAGCTTTCACGTATCTACTCGGTATTGTTATAGCCAATGTGCCAGAAGTCTTGCTAATAACGGTAACTACATGTTTAACCTTGACTGCCACAAAAATGGCTAATAAAAATTGTCTGGTAAAAAATTTGGAAGGAGTAGAGACTCTTGGATCTACTTCGACTATCTGTTCTGATAAGACAGGAACTCTTACTCAGAATAGGATGTCAGTGTCGCATTTATGGTTTGGATATAATAGATTTACTTTCTCACCGATAGAAAAAATTGGTGCAGAAAAAGATATATTGTTGGAAAAACCTGCTTTTAATTATGTTTTGAGAGATGCCACTCTTTGCTTACGAGCTCAATTTACCGCAGAAAGTACACTTTTAGTACCAATAGAGCAACGTGATGTTATAGGTGATGCTTCAGAAACTGGCATACTTCGTTTCTGTGAGCATATACATTTTACAGATGCATTTCGTGAAAAATATCCAAAGGTTGCTGAAATTCCTTTCAATTCTACTCTCAAGTATCAATTGTCCATACACCATGATGTTGATTCATACATACTGATTATGAAAGGTGCTCCAGAAATAATCTTGGATTATTGCACCTCAATACTGACTATGGAGGGTCAAACAAAAAACATAGAAACAACTGATTTACAATCAGTAAAAAGTGCCTGTACAGAATTAGGATATCTAGGTGAACGAGTATTAGCCTATTGCGATCTTCAGTTACCTGGAAATAAATATGACTCTAATTACGTATTTAACACAGATTCTCCTGATAAATATAACTTTCCAACTAAAGGTTACAGATTTGTTGGTCTAATTAGTATGATAGATCCACCTAGACCTGGCGTGCCAGAAGCAGTTCAAAAATGTCGTACAGCTGGCATAAAAGTGATCATGATAACTGGTGATCATCCAGTAACAGCAATGGCTATTGCTAGAAAAGTTGGTATTATAAGTGAGGGACATGAAACTAAATACGAAATAACTTTGCTGCGTGATAATCAACCATCTTTCACTGCAATACCTGATATTGCAACAGACGCTATAGTCATAACAGGCACAGAATTAAGAAGTATGAGCATCGATGATCTGGATAATACTATTAGCAATTACGAGGAGATTGTGTTCGCTCGTACCTCACCACAACAGAAATTGATGATAGTAGAAAGTTGTCAAAGATTAGGAGAAATTGTAGCTGTTACTGGGGATGGCGTAAATGATGCACCTGCCTTAAGAAAAGCTGATATAGGAGTGGCAATGGGAATCACTGGCTCAGATGTAGCTAAAAATGCTGCAGATATGATACTGATGGATGATAACTTTGCGTCTATCGTTACAGGAATAGAAGAAGGTAGACTGATATTTGATAATCTAAAAAAATCCATTACTTATACGTTAACATCTAGTGTACCCGAAATGTTGCCAATGTTAGCCAGTCTTATATTTGCAATTCCTTTACCATTTATTATTGAAATGGTACTCCTTGTTGATATTGGAACCGATTTAATTCCTGCTATTTCATTAGCCTACGAAAAGGCAGAATCAGATATTATGCAACGAGCACCGAGAAATCCTCAATACGATAGACTAGTTAACAAACGTTTAATATCTATTACTTATGGTCAAATAGGAATAACTCAAGCTGCAGCAGCTTTCTATACTTATTTTATGGTTTTAATGTTGAATGGTTTCTTGCCGTATCAACTATTAGGATTAAGATATGATTGGGAAAACAAAGCTATTAATGATCTTGAAGATTCTTATGGACAAACATGGACTTACAAGGCTAGAATGGATTTACTTAACGAAGCACGCACAGGATATTTTCTTTCTATTGTTATAACACAAATGGTAGATTTAGTGATGTGTAAAACAAGACGTAATTCTATTTTTCAACAAGGAATGGACAATTGGTTTTTAAACTTCTCTTTTGTATTCGAAATTATTATAACAGGAATGCTTTTATATATACCGGGAACAGAAAAAATATTTAAGACTATGTCTTTAGATATTTATTGGTATTGGCCTTCTCTACCTCTCGCCCTATTTCTTTGGGTCTATGACGAGCTTAGAAGACTTTGTATTCGTTTGTTTCCAGGAGGCATTATCGAACGGGAAACGTATTATTAATTTTTTACTTACAATTAGAAGAATTAATATGTATGTAGTTTATTTCAGTAAATTCGTTTAAGTTATAGTTATTTAAGCATATTATTATAATGATATTTGTGTCGGATTATTAATTGTAACTTTTCCAAAATTAATAATGATTATTAATGCCATAAAAACTAAAATATATTTGGATATTAATAACATTAAAATATTACTTACAGCAGATGTAATAGTGCCTAGAATAGGTTCTGGAATTCTTCCAGCTTTTTTTAATATCAGATCTAACGATCCTCCATCCATGTATTCCATGCATATACTAATCTCACCGTCACTGTAAACAATCATAATATAGAAGATATAATTATTTTGAAAGATAAACAAAGATTTTTAAGTAATATATTTTAATGCATATACAAACCTATAAAAAGCACCATAGAATCCCACTATGTGAGCAAAATTACATTCATGTAATACTTTTAATTCTCTTATGATTTGCTTTTTAATAGCCGGTTTTACTTCTAAATGAATCAACTGAAAAAATAATATAAATTTAATGGTTAAACACACATATATTATAATATTTTTCTATAAATTGAATACGTATAAACTTTCAAAACAATTATACCTTTCTCGCCATAATAAGACCGTATTTTTTATGTCTAACTTTCATAACGACACCACCATTCCCAGCACCTAGTTCGCCAAGTTTTTCAAAATCATCATCGCATAATTCTCCTACCTTCTCTTTTTGTCCTAAGAAACTTTCTAATCTCTTTCTTTGTTCTTCGTCCATCTCTAATTCTTCTAATCTTTCTTGAATTGCATCGATACTCATTTTGCCCATTACACCACTAATCAGAAAATAAAGAATAAAAGAACAATCTAATAGAATACTAAGTTACATTATAAAAGACAATGGATAATGAATTATTAAAATAAAATTTAAGGATTAAACTTACTCCGGCATAACGGGTGGTTCTGAATATGTAGGCAGTGGTGGAACTGGTGGTGATGGAGACACAGCTGGAACTGGTTCAATCGAGCCAGGTGGTAACGTCAAATTTAATTTGTTTTTTGACATTTGTTATGCAAAGTATCGACAACGTAACAAATTAATTGTTAGTTATATATAAAATATATACAAGTTTAATAAGCGTATGGATTTATAAAAAAATATATATATTTAACTTTCCCACCGATAATTATCTAGAGATATTATTTCACTTATGTATACAATATACAAGCATATAAATATTTCTCACACAATTGTAAGTTCAATGCACAAGAAAACTTCTTTCTATTCCTTTCTTTTCAATAGTTTTATCTCCTTCTTTTTCTTCACTTCTGTTTTTTCCAGTTTTTTTCTTAATGATTTATACAATTTGATAAAACTTTGTTAACAACACTTACATCCTTTCTAAGATAATACAAAAGTTGCATTTAAATGTTCGACTGATAATTGTTATTTCAATTGATCTGTCAATCTTCGAATTTCAATCATTCGACAAGAGTTAGATCTATTAGAAATGTAATATCTTATCTTCTTGTTATTTTATAATTTGATAATTTTAATTTTATTTTCTTTTTTTAAATCCAACGCCAAATACAACTAATGAAAAAAACAAATGTTCCTGATTTACATTATATTTTTAAATATTTTATTGAAAGAAATACAGGTTAACCGACTCTTTCCAGGAGCCGCGAAGTAACATTGAACGATAGTCCACGCACACAGTTTAGCTAGTACGAAAATCATAGACTATACTTGAACAGTCTATAGTTCGATAAGTGATATCATATATTATTCATACTTGTGCATATAAGAATGAATTTTATATATACATATATATATAAAAAGAGAGAGAGAAAGAAAAAAATATTCTTATCAATTATATCTAAGTTTTCTTGTATTAAACAGTGCGGAAATAAAAAAAAACAAAACTGCAATAATTTTTTTAACAAAATTCGTGATCACAAATCATTGTACCCTCAGGAGCGTATCTATCGCTCAACAAAACTTCAATTTTATCTAGAGAACTAAGAAAAATGTTTCGTTTTATTCATTAAAGGTACATTAATATCATTATTTTATTATTTCTATTGTTTTCAATTAAATTTTACTTACACAAATATATTATATGTGGTGAGATATTTGAATAATGTAATTTTTATTTTGAAGGTTCGACCAAACGTTGAGTCATGACATTCGATTATTTTCATCGATGAAAAGAAAGGATTGAAATATTTATCGAAAAATACGAAGACTAGAAATGTATAATATAATTTTGATTGATAATTAGACGTTATGTATTTGTTATAGCTTTTTTTCTTAACCTCATATAAATGTGATAAATAATTTTAATAAAAAAAAGTTAATATTGTAAATTTTTGTTCTCGTTGGATTATTCGAAATAAAGTTTTAGTAAGTTGGTAGGACTGTTCGTAAAGGAAGTTGGACAGTGATCGTTTAGAGACATCCTTTTCATTACAATCGTTTGCTAGAAGGTATGTGCGGAATATGTAAAATTGATTGAATCCGTTTACATCTATCGTTTTATCCTATCATCGATTAAACAATTATTAATCTATTATGTTTAGAAAACCTAATTAGATATTTTGTTTGCAATATATATTTCGTGTTTTCGTTTAAAATAGCAAAATATTTGTAGTCAAATACGTATGCCGCGATTGTCGACACTGCGACACCTATCTTCTGATGAATAAGAAATAAGTCGATTAAGTATTGTTAATAATTTTTATTAATTATTTGTGGTTTGTTTTCAGAACAAAATGGGTCGTTATTCTTACGAACCATTAAATGCCACGAAATCGTGCAAGGCACGAGGTTCTAACCTCCGTGTACACTTCAAGGTAAATATCATTTTGTTGTATCTTGTGAACATAACTTATCAATGTTGTGCTGCATATTAATACATATTAGTATATAAAAGCAGTTGTAGTCATATAATCTTAATTGATAGTGTTGTATTTGTTACAGAACACTCATGAAACAGCACGAGCTATTAAAAATATGGCTCTCCGTAGAGCTCAAAAATATTTGAAGAATGTTATCGAACATAAAGAGTGTGTTCCTTTCCGAAGGTTCAATGGTGGAGTAGGCCGATGTGCTCAAGCTAAACAATTTGGCACAACTCAAGGTAGATTTTTAAGGATAATAAAACACCGTCAAATATTTCTGGAACATTGCATTTAAAAAAAATGTAATGTATTATGAAGGATCATTCGATCTCATTTAATTGAGTTGTCTATCCTTTTAGGACGTTGGCCCAAGAAATCAGCAGAGTTCTTGCTTCAACTTCTAAAGAATGCTGAAAGCAATGCTGATTATAGAGGATTGGATGTGGAACGTCTTGTTATCGATCACATTCAGGTTAATCATGCACCATGTCTACGCAGAAGAACTTATCGTGCCCATGGTCGTATTAATCGTAAGTATTTCTTCATGCTTTTTCTATTTTTTTAAATGATTTATTTTTATTTACAAAAAAATAATATTCATTGTATTTATTATTAATATTGTATCCATGTAATTATTTTTTATAGCATACATGAGCTCGCCATCCCATATAGAAGTCATATTGACTGAAAAGGAGGATATTGTTTCGAAAGCTACAGAAGAGGAACCTTCGAAGAAAAAATTGAGCAAGAAGAAGCTTGCTAGACAGAAAGAAAAAATGATGAGGGAGTAATTTTTATTCATAATTATCCATTAAAAGACTATACACAAAATGAAGACTACTTTTTTCTCTATTGTCTATTTCCTATCTCTTCTCTATTATTTATTTCCTTCAAATCCATCATTAATATGATTGGTGATAATAAAAGTGATCTAAGTCATTTAAGGTATCGAAAGACATATTTTGTCTTGTTATACATAAAATGTTTAATTTACATGTAAGAATTATTTTTTTCAAGAACACAGATATATTTACTTTTTTTGTTTGTTGTAATAGAGAAAAATAATTTTTTAATAATTCGCTAATATATTTAATATAAATATACGACATCACTTTCATAATCACTAGTTTAATTAATAAATATTTCACAGTTATTCTATTTCTTACTGATGTAAGAATAAAGAATTTTTATATTTTTATATTGTTAAAAACTTAAATGAATTTTGATTGAATGATATTTAGAGTACGTTCAATTATTTTATTCTTTTTTAAATAATTGAATACTTACTGTCTGTAAGTTAAAGTACAGTTTAGTACGAACAGAGTTATATACACATCGATTTTTATGAATACATAAAATTATTGCTTTATTCAACATTAAACATTTTCTTTGTATTGTTCATATATTTTTATCAACTTTTTTATTTACATTTTCATTTTATTAGTCATTTTCTTATGACTGTGATGTTTCTTTTTTTAAATTATAAATGCTTAATGAGAGACATTCAAAAGTAGAAAGATAATGTGAAAAAATTTTAAGGGATATATAGATATATATGACTGTGATGTTTCTTTTTTTAAATTATAAATGCTTAATGAGAGACATTCAAAAATCGAAATTATGGGTATCCGAACCGAGAGAAAATTCTCGACCCAAAATTTTTCGAGATTTTTCGCATATTATTTTCAATGAGAGATTTTATCGACCGAGTTTGAGTTTAATAATGGAGCGTAAGATCTAATAGTATAACAAAATATTTAATAGAGATAATAGTCAAAATCTCTTAACACAAATAATTCTTATATTTGTACCTTTTAAACAGAGTTTAACTTTTCAATTAATTTTTTTCGATTGGCTAATATATAAGTTTAACCTTAAACAAGGCGGACCAAAAGTTTATAATTGATTTGAAAAATCTTCTTTACGATTATTTCAATTTTTAATTAAGCTTCTAGTTTTATCAACTAAGCTTGTAGTTTTGTTATCTGAGAAAAAAAGGTAACTTCAAGAGTCTTGAAAAAGAATAATTAAATTTTAAAATCACTTAAGAACTTTTGGTTTATTCTCTGTACGAGTAATATTAGAAAAAGTTTTAAAGAAGGATGACGAGAAGATATATAAAAAATTTTGTCTTGTTCTAATTTAATTAATATTAATAGAAAATCGATGCCATCATCTTAAAGTTTCATTCTAAACAAACATATAAGTAATACTTGCGAATATTTGTTTCGCAAAACGAACTCTCTTCCAATCACTCTATTTTAGTTTTATGTACGCGTGTAACTACTTAATTATTTTTTAAATAATTTTTTTTGTCTTTTTTATTTTTTTTTTATGTGCACGTGGACGATCCTTATGTAAAGAAAATATTAATAATACGATAACATATTATATGTACTACAAGTCGTAGGTAATTACGAATGGTAAGGAAACATCAAAAATTATTGCAACGAAATAAAATGCACGTAAGACGATAGACTGTACACGACTCGTTGAGGAACAACACAACGTTGATTTATTTAGCCAATGTCAAGAAAGTGGTTCACGAGTTGTGTTTGGTAAAAATAGGCACAGTAAACCGCCACCTGAAAAATAATTACAAAATAAATCAATAAAAAAAGAAGAGATGAAATTCAATTTAATTTTTAATTGAACAGATAACTGGAAGAAGTGCCCATACTGCAAATTTGTAGCAACAACAAAATTAAGATAGGCTCTTCTAACAAACACCCATTCAATTGACGATACAGAATATCAAAATTCTCAAGTGACTACAAATCAATTTACATTTTTTCAAAATTTATTATAAGCTTGTAGTTATATGATTTATGAAAAAAATGTGTTTAAAAAATCTCAAAAAGAAATAATTAATTTTTAAGATTTCACTTAAGAATTTTTGGCTCTTTGTATATATAAAAAATAAGAAAGATATGATAGGGCTTACCGATCAAGAGACCAGCGACGATAAATGTGGGTGCTGGACAGTACATGTCCAAAAGTTGAGCTATAACAATATTACCGATGATACCACCGAGACGTGCAGCAACCATCGAAATTGCGATACCTGTTGCACGTAAATGAGTTGGAAAGACTTCAGTGATCAGGCAGTCTAACGCAGCATTACCGCAACTAATTACACCGCTGAAGAAAGCCGAGACAATGAGATTGTGATACTTGTTGTACACGAAGTACAATCCGATCGAACAGAGTCCCGACGAGAGAGTACTGAACACTAAAAATAAAAAAAAAACACATAAGAGAAGTAATTAATTAAAAGATTAAAACTTCTCCGTATAGGATGCGACAAAAATTCATAAATGGGTTAATAGTTCTTTGGTAATTTTAAAAATCAATTTGTTTCGAGACTTTTTATAGAATCGTAATTAGGTTTGTTGTCTTTAAATTTGAGAGATAAAAATTAGTTTTAGAAATCAATTAACAATGTTGACCTACGGGAACTTTTGGGGTTCGCCCTGTATTTTTTTAATGAACAGAAATGTTTAAAAATATAAACAAAATGAAGAAATTTAATTTTGAGCATTTACCAAGGAAAAATTTACGACCAAGACGATCCATTCCCAGAACGGCAACGATATTAGCCGGTATAGCAGAAGCCACAGTAATAAGTGACTCCATAAAAACGGAAGAACCGATTTTATCATTGCAAACATTTTCGATACGATGTGAACCCCTGTTAACAACGTAATCGGTGACCTCGCATATGGATGTTGATTGGCCCGGATGGTCACGGTGAAATTCGTCGAATCGATTAAACAATTCCGGGAACCACATCATTAAACCATAATAACCGATATGGAAGGTGAAGTTTATAATGATAGAGACGACGGTGAAACGGAGTATCGGTGAGACGAATAATTGACGACTGTTATCCAGGATGTCACCAAGCATCATCTTACATTTACTCCGTTCCACGATGTCGGCCTTGACAGGCTCTGGTTCTTGGAAGTCATCGAGGATCAGTTCTTTTACCTGGCAGAATTATTTCCATTGTTTTATTATTATTTAAAATTATATCAAAGTTAGTATATAAAAAGTAAGAGAGATTAACAAAAAAAATATATACATATATATGTATGTATATATAAAAAAAAATGTGTGTTTTTTTTTTTTTTTTTTTTTAATAAAAATAAAAGAAAACAGTTATTGAATTACCGTATAACTGTCGCGAGACCTGCCAGTGTTAATGGCATAAATACCACGGAAGATATCAAGAGCTTCCTGATATCTTCCGCAGGATAAAAGATATTTGGGGGATTCTGGGAGCAGCAGAAGCAGCCCCGCCACGATGAACGACGGAGCAGCGCAGATCAGCAGGAAGATTCTCCAAGAGTTATATGTGAACGCTATACTTGTAATACCAATGTCCTGAGGGATGATCAACCATGCCAGGCCTTAATTAATAAGAAAAGATAAATAAAGTGATAAAAAAAAGGAATAATTAATTATGATCTTTCTTGTCTCTTGTGTGTTTTTTATTTTTCTATTTATTTAAAAATGTTCGTTTATGGCTTGCAATCATAATCATAATTGAAAGGATCATCTTACCAGCAACGAAGAGATTTCCGAGTGTCCAGAAAGCTGCCATGAATGAAAGCATGGAGCCTCGTTTTGATTTAGGTTGGAACTCGGCAAAATACGACCAGATGACCGGGCCGCTTCCTCCAAGTCTAAAGGAAACAAATATAAAAAGAAATGGCAAATTTTCTTTAGTCTATTTGAACAAAAAAAAAAAAGAAATATTTTTTGAATAACTGAATAAATCGCGGTAACTTACGCTGCACCGTTTAGAAAACGGAAGAACATGAAGAGTTCGTAGGACTGGCTAAAGCTGGATGCAACGATGCAAAGGGCATTCATGAAGGAAATGGCAATAAGGACCTTGCGACGACCCAAGGCATCCGCAATGGAGCCCCAGGCGTACGCACCGGCCATCATGCCAATGAAAATGATCGAGTTGAGCCATCCCTTAGCTTGGGTATCAAGTTTTAGATCACATTGTGCACTTGGTAAGATAAAGGACATGGAAATTACGTCCATCTCCTCACTGGTACTGACGAAGCCGCATACCGCGAGCAGGAAGTAATGAAACTTGCCATACTCTATATTAAACATTTTTCAAATAATTGAATTTTTAATACAATCGGATATAATTCATCGAAATACATTTTATTTTTGTTTAGTCATTCGTTTAAAACTTTTTAAAGGACTTTGCGTGCGTCTGTGCACACAAAATTATATATTTTTTATTTGAATTTGTTTGTTTATTATTTTACAAAATAAAATAAAATTTACCGGTAAGTTCGATGGCCTTTTCGAAATCGGCTTTGATGCAGGATCCTTTCTCTGGATCTAGGTTCTTATCCTTGGGCCCGATTCCTATCAACAACAAATTTCAAACTCAAATGATAGATTGATCGAATAAGGTCAGTTTCGTTTTAATCGATAATTATTATTAGATCGAATGTATCAAAATATAAACATTATATTTTAATCAAGGTATTTGGAGAGAGAGAGAAATGTAATTAAATATTGAAATATTTATTTAGGATTACGTATTTATGCTTACGGGCAAGTTCAAGTTCCTTGGAACCACAACCGTTTGGGCGCTCGTCTTTTACATCACACTCTGTAAATAAATGATGATTGTGAATTTTGTCAATACTTTATTTACACAAGTTTATTTTCTATTAATTTATAGATCAAATAAATTGTCTATTGTTTCTCAATGAACATAGGTTTGTACTTTTCGAATGATATTTAAAATATTAAAATTTAATTGACGATTATATTTATATCAAATCATTTAAAATGATTTATTTTATTATAATTTGTAATTAGAATGAAATCAAAGAACTTACTATCGTTGTGCTTTGAGTCGGGTTCACCTTCTACCATTCTACGATGTCCGTGCAGTGGGGTGAATCTGGCTTGGTAAATTTATCAGATGTAGCTGAGTATTCGTGTACGATGATGAAGTTCGTTAGATATTTTGTTGACGATGACGATTGAGTGGACCTTGAACTCTCGGTGAAGACTTCTTGTTAAATCTGTGCTGATCTGCTGCTGCTGCTCGTCGGCGGGGCTAGGTTCTGCGCTCACTCGCGAGCTAAAAACAACAAAACAATTATATTAATAACACCAAAATAAATAAATTGATACATTTTCAGATTTATATTACCGCAATTATTCATTTTATTTTAAAACTTTCAAATCATTTCTTTTTCTTTACATCTTAATGCAAAAAAAAAAACGTTATTTTCACATATGTGAAAATATTTTCATATACTGTTTTCATAATAAACGGTTCATACGTGCAATGAGATGTAAAGGAAACAAAAAGATTGATTTGGATATTTTTGTTCAATAAATAAATAATAGACTCCTTTATATATGTCGATGCGAAACACTATGTGTTGTAGTACATATTAAATCAATACAAGAGGGTTAAGTCGGGTCAATTTGTAATGGTACTGATAGCAAGCGTGGGATGCAATGTTCTAAGGAACAACGATTTGCAACTTCCCCGATGATCGGAGAGGATAATGAAGGTAGTTTGTAGTAAACGATTTATAAGCGGGACTTAATTCGTATTTGCTTGCATGCGAATACTAAATACTAGACTTTAAATTTTTTACTATTGCTACGTGATAATAATAATAATAAACGTTATGGCATTCTGCCTTCTGATCAGTCTAGTTGATACTAAGAAATCATAAATAATGAGATAAAAAAAGCAGAACTAAATTAAAACACAAAAAATCCAAGGAAAAGGCAAACGGACAGACAGAATAAGAGAGAGAGAGAGAGAATAAAATATTTGAAAAAAAAAAAGAATAAATTAACTCGTATTGTCGATTTTTACGTTTCATTTAATTATTTTTTTCATTAATTTTTTTTGGATTATCGATTTAATCTTGATTTTTAACTAACTAAAATAATTATAATAAAATTTTATTGAGCGCAAAAACGATTGACAGTATTATTATTTTTATTTATCATTATCATTGTTATTGTTGTTTCTTTTTCTTTGCTTTTACGTGTTATTTTCACGGTTCTTAAATAAGGAAATATAATACATAGAAAAATATGTATGTATGTGTGTAACAATTCGTTTGACGCGCAATTTTCTCAATCATTTTTGTGATTAACCGATCGTTACGAATGAAACTTTATAAACCTTGAAACAGAAACGTTCTTTGGAGGCTACACGAGGACCGTTAGATCGTTTAAGTAAGTTTATTATTAAAGTTCTTGAGTGAGAACAAGTGTTATTTATAAATCTTAATGAAAAAAATATTAGAACATTTTAATAATGACCGTGAAAGATACAATAATTAATTAAATCATTTATTTTTTATATGCGTACGTTATATATTTACAATTAATGAATTAAAGTTGAATTTATGGGTAAATGTAAAAAAAAAAAAGAAGAAAGAATAAAAAAAATATTTTTCTTTGAAAGAAATCCAAGTATTTGAAAGAATCTAAATAATTTTGTATTTTTTAATCACAGTGAAAAATTGAGAAAAAAAAAATTTTGAACATCGACCGTGACAGGACTCGAACCTGCAATCTTCGGATCCGAAGTCCGACGCCTTATCCGTTAGGCCACACGGTCACTGAAGGGTAGTTTTCATAATATGGTATTTGAGCAGTTATAAAAATGCACCCCCTTTCATTAAAATTGTATATTAACGAACAATCTCATATTAAATATATACAATATATAGGTTGTATCAGTTTAACAATGAATTTAATCTGAATAGATAATGATATTTAACAATAATAATATTTATATTTTTCAATATATTAATCATTCGTATTGTTGAGAATATGAAAAATATGAAAACAAAAAAAAACAAAAAGAAAAAAGCTATAGTATGAGTAAAAATAAATGAAGTAATGACGGTAATTTGTAAGAAAGAAAAAAAAATATGAAAAAAATGTATGATTGTCTTTCGAGGAATGCTAACCCGAGTTATGCGACTTGAAATATGTAATTGAGAAGTAAGCGTGTCAGGTTTAAGATGTGTTCTAGAAAACGAGTGAGGATTACTGAAGAACATTGACGGATATCCTGCGCTAAATAATACCATCTAACAAGCCGACATCATGCACGTCGTTTTCGCAGCTTCTTCCGCGAGCTTAACATGTACCTCGCAATTGTATTTAATGTTTCTCGAGTTCCATCTTCTTAAAGTACATTTAATTTTGTCCCATTGCTTAATCTTTATATTTTATAATACATTTATTTTCTATTTTATTTTTCTTCTAATTTTATATTTCACAGAAAAAAAATTATCAATTTACTTTCTTCTTTTTTCAGTTTTTTCTTTTTTTTTTTTACATTTTTTTGTTTTATTAAATATTTCAAAAATATTAATCAATGAGAGATAATTTTTATTTTTTTTTATATAAAATCTCGAAATTATTTCAAAAGCTTATATCAAATATTCAGACAACGTTTATCAATGAAGTATTGAACGTTGGTTATCGATGATAAAATGACGAAAGAAAAAGATAAACAAAGTAAAGAAATAAAATAGATAAAAACGATCAATCTGAAAAATGATCGTTGATCTATAGAAATGGGTATTAGAATGGAGTATTACGAAGATGAAAATACGGCTCAGTGCGGGGTCGTCGCACGAGGCTGTTAATTGCACCGGTTGTTGAATCGTCAATTATCTGTGGTGGAATCGAGTTCAATGGTCGGTCGAGTTCAATTGCTATCCACAATTTGTCCCTGCAGGTGCGGCACACACATACGCACATACACAGACACATACACACACTCACACATTGTACTAAATAACAATGCTAAACGTTCAATTTCTAAATCGTTTTGGTTTTATTAGATTTTTCTTCCGATCAATACCATTGAAAGAAATAATTGTTGAATAATTTCAACAACAAAAGGGTTCTTAAAAAATAGAGGAAATCAATTCATTAAAGAATTGTTATATTTATAATTACGTATAAATATTTTCGTAATTTACTTATTGCTACACGATCGAAGCTATGCAACGTTAACCGGCTCCAGAATTATCTTATATTATCTAAAGTACTTTCGAATATTAATTATGCATCGATGCATTATGTACAAATCTAATTCTATTTATATATAGGCGTATATATGTGCGCATACATCCGACGTATAAATATTATAATTAACTTGTTAGATTAAACATCGCAATATAAACTTGAAACGTCGGTCTTATAAGAAAAAAAAAAAAAAAAAAAAAAAAAAAAAAAATCTTGAAAAATACATTGAAAGGAATTTGAATCGAATTTCTATCAGATTAAAATTTGCGTTTGTAAATATTTAATTTGTTTATGCGATAATAAAAAATGATTAATTCTATAAGAGAACAAAAAAAATTAAAAAAACGAGTTTATATTGTTTATATTGTTTCGATTAAAATTTGTCATCATTTTCCTTATGTGAATCTTTTCCAGAAATTTTGATCGAAAGATCGAAGGAGTAAGACGAGAGTGTCGAAAGGAGGTCAAGTCGATACTCTCGAAAGCTCTAATCGAGGCGCGAAACACGGAGTACGACGACGTTGACGGAGTTGTAAGTAAAGCGTTCAGTAATTATCGTCAGTCTCGCAAGGACATAATAATCAGTCTCATTGCCGACAAATTTGTCGGGGGGAGAGAGTCATCGTGTAGCAGATAGAGTCGGTGTGTATTAGGGTTTGAGAAGCGGTGTCATCACACTCGTCAGAGGAATCATCGTGCAAAACACCGTTTGTGAACCATTTTGCTCCTACAACGACAACTCTTGACGCGTTTAATTTTATATACTACGATTATATTTATATATATATATATATAAGTATGTAATATATTATTTCTTATTAGCATGAAATAGGTCAATAATTACTCTACATAGGAAATTGTAATTAAAAATTATTTCGTTACATGTAAACATAATGTTTTTCTTTTTATTTTTTAAGATAATCCATAAATTAATTTCATTGACGCAAATTGTCATAAATTGTCATTTGTCGAGAAAATCTATTTTATCATAAGAAATTTCATTTTACTACGGTATTTGGCTTTGAATAAATTTCACTAATAGTTTACTGAAACCGTTACGACGCCGGCTATCGCAAAGTGGTAAAAAAAATAGGTCATCCTATTTACAAAAATGAAGATGACCTTGAAATCTCATCTATGTCTCCACCAACGTAAAAGAAATAGGTATTACTATATGTCCTTCCCCACCCCTTATACCATGCAAATTCTGTACGAAACATTTTTTTATATTATTACAAATAACGAAGATAGTTAAGATGGACAGATTAATTATCTTTAGATGTAAATATCTCGAGTATAAATGATCTGCAGGATCGTATCATGCAGACTTTAAAATCTCGTAAAAAAAAATGACTATGAGAAAAAATTCTTTCAACCATTGGATTCTCTTCCTGCAATAGTGCAACTTTTTCGTTTGAAGTTTTTTAATACCATTGTAAACAAAAGAGATATTTAAGGTGATACAGTTAGGTGCCTCACCCTGTGTATATATATATATATATAGATTAAATAATATTTATATTATTTTAAAATCTATATCGAACTTTTACTTACTATTTTTCATTATCTCTCTTATCTAATAATCCTAAAAATAAATCAATAAAATACACACTCGTTTGTATTCCTCCCTCTTTTGAAAGAAGATGAAGCACGTGGGATTGAAATCACTTGAAAAGAAAAAAAACCAAGCACGTGTAAAGTGATCAAATGTTATTGAGGGTAATTATTTGAAATAGTAAATTGATCGGACGGTAGAACATGTATAAATCGTTAGAAAAATATCACGAATAGGACCGATATATATTTAATGACGTTTGAACCGCGTTTGACGGGGCGTGGAGATGAAGTGAGTGTCGGATCGTTGAAGCAACTAAAAACTACCTGCCACCTCCTACTGACTAAAGCGATATACTGCTTGTTATCCTTCCTACTGTGGTATACACCTTTTTCTCTTATAATGCAACATCTCTAAGATATTGCAGTCTCCTATTGATTCTTCCATACCATTTTGTTTACTCTCCTGCATAACAATATACTATTATTATTATTTTTTTCATTTTTTTTTTTTATTCTCTAACGAAGAAAATTTGCATTTCCACTGTCGTTTTTCAAATTCTAAACAGAAGAAAAACACATAAATATTTGTCGTAGACATTAGTTTAAATCTATACTAAGTAAAAATGATTTTTCTAAGTTTTATTTTTGTTTGTTGATATAATAACAACGTAAATTATTAAAAGAATGAAAAACACGTGAATACGTTTCAATTATTCATTAATAATTATTTAACATAGAAAAATGATTGTATTCTCGTTGAAATATCATCTCTCTCTCTCTCTCTCTCTCTCTCTTTCTCTTTTTTTTCTCATTTTTATCGAATTATACTTTACCATCGATGACTCACTATCAGATTTGTTCTTTGAGTGAATTAGTACGTACTTTTATGTAGAACAAACAATTCTTATGTGTGAAAAAGATTTACAAAAATAGAAACACAGGAATATACTTTTTAGTCGACGAAAGGAAACGATAATCGGTAAGGTCGAACGATTGACCATGATCAACGAAAAGAAATATAGTATAACTGTATGGAAAAAAAGAAAAAAAATTATGGAAGGCCGATGTCCGTCGAGAGAAAAAAATTCAATGTATTTAAATTGTATATAAATATGCAGGTAGTAACCTTGTCTGACTGGAGCAAGGATTACATCCTTGCAGTAACGAAGGACGATTAAAATGAGAGATATTTTTGAGGTTGCCGGTAGCAATGAATCGATTATTTATCTGACCTATATATCTTGTATTATCATATGTTTTTAATTGAAAGAAACATCGTAATTACACACAAAATTGTTTTAATTATATTTTTTTATTAAAACATATTTATATAATAAATTTAATTTTAATGTGTCGAAATGATTTATTATTTTTGTTTTGTCTTTATGTCATTACTGTATGAATATATTTTTACCGTATGAATTATGATAAATAAACAAACGATATTTTACGAATAAATAGGTATTTTTCGTAAATAATTAAAAAGAATGATATAAAAATCCATAAAAAGAAAAAATGTGAACAAAATGTCAACTTCCTTAAAAGGATACTCAACTTTTCGAGATCAAGTTCGCTATTAAAAATGATTACCACACATTTATATACGAAATTTCGATAATTAGAAGTACCTTTATCAAATTTATTCATACGACATGAATAATGGATAAAGAAAATAAGTAAAAATAGATGTTCATGGATGAAACAGATTGTATATTTAAAAATTCGCAATTTCTTTGATCCTAACAATTTCGAAGAAATATTTATTTCAATAAATTGGTGTTTTTCTTGTTTTTTTTTTCTGATAAAGAAAGAGAATAAGAAGATGAAGATCAAGAAGAAGAAGAAGAAGAGAAAAAGCTTGCGAGAGAACGCGCAAACAATTAATTAATACGTTCGACGTAGCTGTTGGTAGTTGTTGGCTCGCAGGAGCACGTGGCTCGATTAAACTAGCTGCTTGTCCGGGCTATTCCAGCCCTCTGTAGTATAAATATTGCAATCTTTCAGAGCGGTTTTAACCGGTTAAATCTTGAAGACTAAATATGAAGCAATCCGATGAGAGAAAGGAAGAAAGATAGAGAGAAAGAGAGAAAAAAAAGATGTTGTCTTCTCGGGGTGGAAGAAGAGATAAATCACGTGATCATCTTTTTCTCCTTGGATCAGCAATTGGATCTGCGAACAATGTTGCATTTACTCTCCAATTTAGAAAGAAGAGAGAGAGAGAGAGAGAGAGAGAGAAAAGAGAAAAAGATAAAAAAAAATCACCTGATCATCTTCCTTTCCTCGGACAAGGCAATTGAATCGGTTTAAGTTTTAATTTCCATTCATTAAAATTGCACGAAATTTCTTCATTAATTGATGATTGTTTAACGGCCAAAATAAAAAGTATAATTAAGTATATTATCGATTGATAATTATTGTAGTAAAGAATTAATTTAACTGGATTGTTAGTAATGATAAGATCGAGTAAACTATGATTCATTTTTCATCCCCCTTTTAATTAGGTTTGTTCAGTGATAGGATAAATAACTTCGTTTTCTCTGGTATATCTTCACAATGGAAGTTTCCTCTTCGTGACTGGGTATATCTCGTAATAAAAACGACATAATTGGATGAATCCAAAAAAGGAAGGTCAACAGGCGTTGTTAGTCTTCTTACGAAAAAAAAGCGACGATTGGTTAATCTGAATTTTTTTCTGACACTCGTTTCCTCAGAGAAGAAAAAAGGAAAGAAAGAATAGAGAAAAAGAAAAAAGATGAAAAATGGCACTAAACACACACGAAAAATACACATACCTACTCATATACCAACTCACACACATGACAACAGAAACACAACCCACATACACTAATGATAACTATTATTCAATCTTACAGAAACATTGTTTAATTAATTATCATTATCGTTAAATATTTAGATGAATAGAAACTTACGTTGTCCGCTCTGCCAAGTCTTGGAAAAGTTGCCCGGATTGGGGAACAACCAATGCGAGACGAGAGTGCACAATGCTTATATACGACGGGACTTTATCCCCACTTTAATTTCTTCGAAAATGTTCTTCTCGAGAGAAGAGATGAAACGATACTGTTCGAGCTGAGTGAAAGAGAGGGAGAAAGAAAATACTATATTGTGCTTATAGAGAAAGAGAGACAAAGAGCAGGAGGAAAGGAGAATGATTGAAAAAGAAAGAAGGAAGATGATGATGACGTAATAGAAAGAGAATGAACAAAAAAGAAATCGTTAACACTATACCAACATTAATTTTGGGATCCTTGTGCTGGTAACAAATCATTGGAGAATCACTTTACAACTAATACAAGAATCATTCGATTTAGTGTAACTTAAAATAGAAAATAAATAAACGGAATGATATTCGTGGTTCTACTTCTTCTCATTCTTCTTCTACTTTTTCTGTTTTTATGTATAGAATATACCATTGTATTTTTTGGAAAATTAATCGCTTAGATTTATAAACTTGGAAGTATGTTAGAAAGAAAGTTCGATATGATTTATGGACTAACATAAAAGAAGATTATTATACCATTGAGAACTTTAAAAAATAAAAATTAAAAATGAGAAAAAATAAAAAGAGAAAGAATGAAGAGATGATAATGAATCGTTTTAAAGACGTTTGTTTACTCAAACATATTTGCAATTGCCATTTGCCTGCTGGTGTTCTTTGCAATTCTTTGCTTCGTGTTATCATTATTTGTAACCTTGGTAAACTCTTGCACGTGTCTTCCTTTTAATGGTTTTAAATTATTCGTTAAAAATAATTAAAAATACGAGGGAAGATTCGAAATGTAACACAAATTTGGTTTCTGTATGTGATAATATCGCCCATATTTTGTTCTTTACCAGTGATTCAATGTTATGTAATAGAATATGGGGGAAAGATTTTTATGTCAATGAGATGTTTAAATTAGATCGGTGCCAATGTGATCTTTGTAAATATACAATTTTTATGAAATATTTTTCTTTCGTTACGAATAAATCGAAAGAAAATTATTCGAAACGGTGAACTTTCTCGTATGTCCGCCATGATGATCAATAGATGGCGTGTAACCGCCATCTTTGAATCGACTTTAAGAATTCTTATTTTTCTTTAATATTTTTAAGCAAAACTTGTTAGATACATTTACGTATATATGTATATACGTTTAAGAATATTATTTTCTTGAGATAAAAGTGTTTAAGGTTTACATTAAAAGATAAGAAGAGAGTGATTGATTAATTGTGTTATGCAATATTGTATGCGTAGGTAAGAAGAGAACGGAAATACTATGGCATCAAATTGACAATGAATAATAAAAATAGAAATTTAGTTTTATGAATCCGTCTGAATTGGCATAAAAGTTTAGGAACTTTTAACGAAGACAAAATGTCTTACTCGAATGAAATCGTGTTAATTGCTGAGACTGTTTGCCGTAGGATTTCAAATGGCTTAACAAGCTGTAAATTGGAGCCCACTTTTTGAACCTCTTTTTGCATTTATGAATCATTTATTGTGTAACAGTATCTCTTTGTTACTTATTGCCTGTAATTATTAAAAGAATAAAAAAAGAACTGCGACTAAATATATACATACATGATAATGATTATGATAATTAATGGAAATTTACTGTTAGATTGTCATCATGAATTTTTCATATTATTATAATATTATCGATATATTGTCATATATTTTTATTATTTTTTATTATTATACTAATACTTTTTTGAATCACCGTTATCATTCGCGAAATAGCGTTTCAACTTTTGATCAAACTCGTTATGGGATTTAAAGAATAAAAAATAAAACACGAAACAAGTTAGTATGAATATCTTATATCTATTTGTATGGATGTTTATATACACATATCTATTAATGTATATATGTGCGAGGAAGACGTTCCTAAATTAATGAAAATGTTTATCCTTTCAATTTACGCCTTGGCGTCTATCTTTTTCGCGAAAAAAACTAAACGATGTTTCTTCTCCATCGATTTCTTCTCTCTTTTATTTATCATTTATACTCTCATAACTTGAATATTATTTTATATTATATATTTATCAATTGAGAAATAACTGTTAATTTCAACTAAATATAAATTCGTTCAAGGATAATTAATTTAAGAATTCTAATTTATGATTAAGCTAGATAAGAACAAAAAATATACTCACGTGAAAGAGTACGTAAGAAAAAAATTTCAATTGCTAATAAACTCGTGGAATATTCCAAAACACTGTCGGTAAAACAGCACCGTAATTTTTAGAGAGAATACTTATAAAAAAAAATTAATTTTTTAAATGTAATCAAAATTTATATTTTATTATATTGTATCGAACTAATATTATATATCAATGTAAAAAATTATCTTATATAAAATATAGAAATTAGATATAAGCAAATATAAGAAAACAAAGGTTTGCATTTTTTAATGCTCTTAAACCGTAAATTAATATTCATGGTAAAGATGAATTGCAATAAAAATCTGCCATACTAATCGATGACTCAAAATTCTCGAAAGTATCGTTATAACCATTACATTTAACAGTTTACATATTTCGAACGATCCCACTACGAGTTATGATTTTAATGTCACCTTATCATCTAGCTGTCTTAAGTCTGATTTAAATACAGCCTTGGGGAATAAAGAGAGAACGATATATAGATAGAAAAATTTGTCAGACATCATCAACAAACTTCATACGACTTTCTGTCATCTTTGTTTAATTGGCGAAGGCAAGGAACGTCATTATAACCAATGATTTATTATCCCAATATAATCGATTATTTTGCTCTCATGTAATTATAATCAATTAAAATCATATTTATTAATTAAAAATGTGCAATTAAATACAAAAAAAAAAGAATACAATAATCAATGGATTAAAATAATAAGTAAACTTAAAAAAATAAAGTAACTTTATCAAATCGAATAAAAATTGTGAGACAATAAATCAGCGTATTGATACCACTTGTCAAATGTGTTTTTTTTTCTTTTTTAAATACCGACGATAATGACGAATGGAGAGAGAATGGGAAAGAAAAAAAAAACACATGAATATCCGTACATAATAGAAAAGGTGTGTGAGCTTTTATTAATGTGCTCCGTGTAAACCGGCAGTATCGCATATAATAAGGTGAGTCATCGAAAACGTTACTGACGTCATCAACGTGCTCGGGGGGGCAATCAACCGGCAAGTAGTATGCAAAAATATGTTGCGTATCGTTTCGATAGCACCTCTCGTTCGTTGTTCTACTACTGTTATATACTGTATGAACGAACGAACTCCATTCGAGCCGAGTTGTTGCAAAAATTGCTGCTTGGTACGCGCACGAACAGGAAACTCCATTCATTGACTATTATCAATTATCATACAAGCGTTGGAAAATGTAAATGAGCTTCTAGGAAATAATGGAATACGAGTTTAATCTCTTGCTATCGTTCTTTCTTCTTCTTCTTCTTCTTTTTTTTTGTTATCCTTATTAACCTTACGATTATCAAAGGAAAGAAAAAAACAAAGAATAATTAATGACAATGATGAATTATTTATTATGATAAAATGTATCGAATGGTATGCGTTAAAAAAAAAAAAGAAGGAATGTCCACGATTTATGATAATTTCTTGTTTTTTTTTGTTTCTTTTCTTTTTGAATTTTATTCTATGTACAACAAGAATGTAAGCAAGCGAGTCTCGTATGTGTGTGTATGCGTTTGTGTGTGTGTGTGTGTGTATTTTTTAATATTTTTGATAAAAATATTTTGTATCAAATATTTTTGAAAATAATCCAAATCTTAAATAGATTTTTAAAACGGTTCATTGATCTGGTAAGAAAATCATGTTTTACGTATGTATTTTATTTTATTTTTATATAATTAAAGAACAAACGTCACTCTCCTTCGAACGGTTTGTCAATCTATAAGAAGAACACAATATTTACTTAAATATAAAAATACCTCGTATGAATGATAAAAAAAAAAAAGAAAAATATAAAGAAAAAGATTACATTTATCATTGTGAGAAAACATTCGAAATCAAATGCAAATGAGAGTAGAAAAATATCAATTACTTATCTTTCGACATGAACGACAAATTTTTTCGATTGGTAATATCGATGCGAATAAAATTTAGATTTAACCTTAGGATGTTAACTCGTACAAATACACCACACGCATGCGAGCATCAGGGGTGTTAATATAGTACTTACAAACCTCTAACCTTCGTAGCCTGTTGAATCTCTCTCTCTCTCTCTCTCTCTTTCTGTCTCTCGTTATTAAAGTTATTTGTATAATCATGCTAGCGAAGAATGATTTTACAACGTTAGTTTAAAGCATTATTTATATATATATATACTCGGTGTAATAAATCATACGCAATAACCGCATGCGCGTGGGCAGCGTTGTTTTCAACTTCTTTTATTCGGAGTTCAACCAGCACTGTTGCGTGTTCATCACGCGTGAAATTAGCACGGATAATCTTCTTATACTTATTCTTCTTCTCGCTTTTCAAATAGACCTGCGCATTATCTCGTAACAATGCGTATCTTTTATATACGCATATACCACCCCTCTTTATTATTTTCTATTTTATATTTAATACAATATTTTCTATTATTTCGATATTATTTGTGATTAGATCGTCTTTATACCAAATTTTCTTGCCGTTTATTTAATCGTACGCATACGTTATATTATTTTCTTGAACAAACCTATTTTTTGGGTCTTTTATCTTTTCTTATGCTGCGTATTTATTCGTTGTCAGTAAAAAAGAAAAACGAAAAAAATACTTTTTATCAAGCTTCATTCCATATAATCGATATATTTTCGTTATCGTTAATATAAAATTTCTACAGCTCGTCGGAAAAGAAGAATTACATAAAATTCATCGAACAAATATTTGTTTCTTTTCTTTTCTTTTAACAAGATTTATTTTACGATCGAACGAGTACGTATAGATTAACAATGTTGAAGGTAGATACTTTTTTATCAATAAGAAATAAAACGAATAAAAATGATTGAAATTTGAATAATATTTGGTTATTTTTTGGTGTCAACATTTATTTAACAATCGAATAATAATGATAATAATAATAACTACGTATAGATTGATAATGTTGAAAGTAATGAAATGAAAATCTTTTCATCGGGAAGAATGAATGAAAGAAAGAAAGAGATAGAGATAGATAACGTAGTATTACGACGATCATAATGCAGCTTGATACGGACGCATTTGAACGAGGAGGCCAACTATCTCCGCTTGAAATTCACGCGGCTCATTATCAGGCTTTATAAGCTGATTTAGCGGGATAATAGAAAGCATTTTAGCAATGCGTTGACGTACCAGTACTACCGACCACGCCATCAAACTCGCATACTCGCTATCAAAGAGTAACGTAATATAAAAGAATATGAGAATATTTTGACAGATATACATATAGATTATAAAATTTTTTTTTTCTCTATTTTTATTCATAAAATATATCTTTCGCAAGTTCTTTAAGATATATTTTAACTTGTGTAAAAAATAATGTAAAAATATTGGACGAGTTTTATATACGTTTGTTGTGTTATTATTAAATAGTTGTTTAATATTTAAAAACAAAATAAATCTAATCGATATCTTTCCGAACCAAATAAAATAATAATAATTTATTTAAATCGATATATCGAATACATATTATGCAAAATTTGTGTTAAAAATAAAATATAAATAAAACACATTAGATACATATGGAAATAGAATTTGATTAAGATAAATTATCACGTTTCTTCGTAGATGTAAATTGAATGATAAATAGAAATATCACATATCGTCGTGTATACATAATTCATGTACAAAAGTGTGTAGGTATAAAACTCATATTCAAATCCTTTTAGCATAACGCGAAAAAGCTCGTAGTTAGAAGTGCTTAGATATAGTACGTTTCTAGACACTTATTCTTAATAATTGAACAGTTGGTCACACAACTCGCATTTATCGTTTTAAAGAAATCGTTCGTTTAATATTTTACTTCTAAGGTAAACGCATTTCTATTTATTATAAACAAAATGTTTAAAAACATCTAGATATACATAAATATAAAAAAATATAATTTTATGATACTAAATATATTATATTTCAAAACAGGAGTAAAGTGATCAAATTTATTAAATTGATCGTTATATAAGAAGGTGGAATTAAAAGTTTTGAATATCAATAAAGAAGACTTATTTTTTGATAATAAAAGTAAATTTGATTAGAAGTTCAGAACTTTTCAACCGGTCCATGTATCGTAGTGTCGAAATTTCCATGCTATTATCAAAAATATTGTAATGTGTTATTTATAACACATTATTAACCAAGAATTGTCAATAAGCAAAAATGCCGAAATTTATAATATTTTATATTTGTAACTAAATAACATCAATTTGTTGCTTTTTTAAACTAGAGTATAAGAAAATTTCGAGTAAAACTAAAAGAAAAAGAAGAAGAAATAAAAAAAAAGAGAAAGAGAACAAAGATTAAATTAAACTCACCTAATCATAATAAAACCTCGCTTCTGATGAAAATCTAAAATCAGTAGAATCTAATTGAACGAATCGCAACTTGTCTTAATGCGATATTATGTTTGATGATCGTATATGTGTTTAATTTTCTTTTTTCTTTCGGGGGAGGAGGGTTTTATCTTCGACTATCGACACTTCCTGCTTCAATGTCACTTTTATTAATATAATGCACTTATATTGTTAATATTTGCCTAAAGGAATGCAAAAAAATAAACTAAAAGATAAAGAAAGAGAAAAAAGTTGGAGAGAAAGAGAGACAGAGAGAGGGAGAGAGAGAAAGAGAGAAAGAGAAAGAGAAAAAATCACACGGCACAACTTGCCAAGGCGTCGATAGAAAAATAACTACATCACTATCGCGAACTGAGGGGTCAGTTTGCTGTACGCTCGACCGAGTACGTCTGTCAATTTGCTCGAGAATCACCGAGTTTGAATCGTCATCATACGACGACAGATTGACAAGATACATCATCATACGTTCAAACCTGTTTTTGTGCCGGGTGGGGGTGAGGGGAGGGGGGGATAAAAGACCGTACGAAAAAAAAAAGAAATAACACTGTCTCACGTAGAATGTAACACAAAATCTCATGTATAACTGATGTAACTGAAAAATTGTTTTGTTTTTTTTTTTTTCCAAAACAAGATACAAAAATTAATTTACACACACGAGTAAACATTTTTATAAATATTTGATTTACTTATACATTATATAATATTAAACGTAAGAAAATGTACAACCTGTACACGTATTATGAACATTATTTTTGTTAATCAAGAACAGGATTATCATTTGGAGAATTTGTTCAAAATCACTTACGTCATTTGAAGATATTGTTGCTTTGCACACGTTATCAGTTGACTTTTTTTTCACGGTTATTTTATTTACCGATTGTATTATAATATGTCGTTATAATTAGACATACGAGATCGAAGCTCATTATGGAATTTTCAGAATTGATAACGATTTCAAGAAAATAGTTTTTCCAATTTGCTGCAAAGTTGGTGTTCTGCATAGATGTTATTTTTTGTTATAGAATTGGGTTCTTCTTGATCATCAGTAAGATCTCTTACGTAATTTATAATGTCACTATTATTACAGTTCCGTCGTGATTCAACAATGTCAATTTTATTGAAAGTATTGAAACTTTCTTCTGACGCCGATGTCATGTGCTAGCGCAACGATTTCTAATGATAACAAAAAATCACACAATAAACACTGTATAAAAACAGGTTTGAATGTCTATACACTATCAGTCGAAAGTTTGGATACACTTGCTGCTATTTACATTACACACTTGTGTACAAGCTATAGGTTTTTATTTTGTTAATATTATTGTATTTTTTTCTCATGTCTTATATAAATTTACAATATTTTAGGAACATTTTTGAAGAAAAATAATAATCGGAACAATTTACTAACGGGAAAATTAAAAAAAATTATTTGCACGAATATCAAAATTATACTTAATGAACTTAATCATTGAACTGTATTTTTTACCAATAGATAACTGAACACTCGCACGCACGTGAATAAATACGCCCACGTATTTTTATATTAGAAAAAGAAATATCAGTAACTAAAGGAAATTGTGTATCCAATTATCTAAATATCTAAATTATTCTCTCCAATTATCTAAATATCAAAATTATTCTCTCCAATTATTTAAATCATGCTATAGTATCGAAAAAAAAAAAATTTTGTATTCATGGAGAAAAGCACAGGTTATTGACAGAAACGTATATCCATCATCATATGGAACTGAATAATATGCACCGTAAAAGTGCAAAATGCTTACATGCATGTAATTATTTACTTTTCTCACATATTTTATGTTTGTATGCATACATATGGTAAATATTTCAACATTTAATGTCGAGTATTATTCGTATAATATTGAAAAAAAGAAAATATTTTTTATTATAATAATATTAATAATAAAAAATAATCATTCAATTCGAATAAAAATAAAATAAGAATTAAGAGGAGGAAGGTGGTAAGGGGGATTGGGATTATCGGTGAAGGGCTAAACCTCGGTACCTCAGCGCCCTGTTAAACTAAAATTACAGTAGAAGACTTTATCCACTTTAGTCAGAGCGACCGTCAGGGCAATCATCCTATTGCCGTACTATAGTATCATGAATGACGGTAAGAAAAGCTACCCAGACCACGGATGGCCACGAGTTGCCCTGAAATATTGTGCTCGACCGATTCTCTCTCATTCAAATTTCCCACGGTCTTATTTCGCTTGAGAAAGAAACAATACTCGATCAATCTTAACGATATCTCGCTTCACAGTGTCATTTATTCGCACACAAGCCTGAAGAAAAAATAAAATTAAAATTAAATATCAATAAGAATAATAATGCGTGTCTCAACGGAACGTTCCGTTTACATGTAAAAAATATAAAATAAATTAATACTTGAACCTATCAAAACAAGTTTTTTTTGTCTTGTTTTATTACTCAAGACGTTTATTTTTTTCTTTTTTTGTAATTTAATAACTTTTCACAATAACCAATCAAATTATTTCTCCAAATTATTGATTTAACACGCGAGAAAATTTGGATTTCATATTAATTAATTGTAACTAACATTATTTAATATGAAAATGCGTGAATTTCATAATGTAATCATAATTTGTATCACTCGACGATATATTATCTTCTTCTCGATATTATAATAAAAAAAAAGAAAAAAAAAGAAAAAAGTTAACGCAATGATTTCGAAGGATTGAGTAACATCGGATTCTCCCCTCGTGCGATATTCGAACGTACTTTAAGAAGCAACGACAACGACAGTGTGAGATAATGACCCAATTAGATGTCATCTACACGTGAGTCAGATCGCCAATTTATCCATGTCCGGTTACGGTGTTCTAATACCTCTCGTTTTGTAAATCTCTCTCCGAGTTTGGTATAGAAAGGTAAGAAAAAAGAAAGAGAGAGAGAGAGAAGGGGGGCAAAGAGAGTGATGCCTTCAAGTGTCTATAATCGTGCAATCATTGCAAAGCTGCACCTGCGTGCTATATTTTAAGAGAATTGCAATAAGATCGTTGGTTACGAGGTCATCTAATGTAAGTAAGTATACTTATTTAAGTATTTAAGTACATACGTAAATACTTAAATTGGCTCTCTCTCTCTCTCTCTCTATAAATAAAAATCTTGTAACTTTAAAATAATACGCATGTACACCCACGAATACGTTTTTTTAATATTTTATTTTATTGTCAACAAATAAATGGGTGCTATTTATCGTCGAACACTTTTAAACTAAAGTTTTCTTCATTTGTTCCTTACGAAAATTTACTGTTCCCCTCGTTATTTTAAATAACATTATCATTCCTAAAATATGTATCCTGTATCAATATGTAATCCTAATACAACGCCACCTCTGATATAAATACCGATCAAATAAATTTACAAAATACCAATTAAATCAATATAAATGAAAATTCATTGAAACTTCATTACACAGAAATTTTGAACATTTCTTACAATATAAATTGCAATTAAATATACTATGATATAATAACATTAATATAATTATTTGTATGATTATAGCAAAATTAAGTTGTTTTCTTTTCCTTGTTTTTTCTTTTGTTTTTGTTTTTTTGGTTTTGTTTTAATCATTTACTTTCATTTAAATCGAAGATAATAAAAAAGACATTTTAGTAGTGATATCGTAGCAAGAAGAAGAAAATCGTTGGCATACCACAAGAGAACTCAGGAATTTCATCGGCTTATAGTCGTAGCATGCTCTCGAGTTGAGAAAGGGAAATAACGAGAAAGAGAGAGAGGGAGAGAGAGATAGAAGGAAAAAGAGAAAGAAAGAGAGAGAGGGAGTGAGGTTCATTGAGAAACGCTATCGCCTGGAGCATTCATACACGGTGAGACGAAATTCTACGTGTTATTCAACGTCTAAACTTATCTCAGCATATTAAGCGCAAGATTTTACTACAATAAATTTTAATCAATAATTCAATCGTCATATTTTAACATCTTAAAATTTGCATACTATTTCCGTTGTTTAATATTAATTATCTTAATAAAATCGAATATTATCAATGAAAATGAGATTATTTTCACGGTTCCTAAATTAATTTATTTTTGTAACCGTAAATAAATGTTTTAATTTAATATTTTAATTAATGTAAATATGATTATTATTTAAAACAATATTAGAGGATCATATATTGGGATATTACAATCGTTAAACTTATCAACGAGATAGATAATTTTTTAGAAATTTCTTTTTAGAAACAAACGATTTTGTAAACTAAAGAGAGTTAAGTGAACAATCGATTGTTATCATAGAAAGTATGTTTAACGTTATATAGTATACGTATAGTTGTATCATACGTTTTCATTACATTTTGAAAAATTGGAATAATTTTGTATTTAATTTGTATTTTATGTCGATCGCAATATTTGACCCTCGACCGGTAAAGTACGCCTCGCTATGACCTGCACTTAGTAGTTTAGATCTATGATAATCTATGTATCTAGAGTTAGATAGGATGTATGGCTATGCTACGTGTCAAAGCGGTGAAACTTTCAACTTTAAGATCATGAATTTGAAAGTGAATAGTTGTACACTGTAAAATAAGACTATTGTATTATCTAATCAAACATTTAACGCGCGTATCTATACATATCTACATATTGTATATTAAATTAGAAATATATAAAACAATATTGAATCGTCTTACAGAAGAGATTCTCGCCCCTATGTATTATATATAAATCATTTTGAAATTAAATGCAAAACATTAACTCGTTTAACACAATATTTTTCCCTGAAAATATTTAAAACTGAAAATGTGTTAATAACAATAAAAATAATTAACAATAATGTAACAAGAGATTTTTCTGAAGTGTGGATCGCGACCCCGTGCGAGGGGGTGTGCGTAACTTAATTTTAGTAAAAATAAAAAATTAGTACGAATATTATATCCTCATCTTTAATACATGGTAAAATTATATTCGTATATATATCAAATAATTGTTTTCGATAAACATTTATTTTTATTATCAAAAAAAATATTTTAAATCCATATTTTAAATGCAAAAACATTTTCTCCGCTATATCTTATAAGATCTCGATAAGTCTAATTCCATCAATCATTGTTAACTTCTGTATTAATTCCTTAATCCTTGGTCAAGAATAACCATTAATAAATAAAATAAATAAAATAAATAAAATATATATAATATATAAATGATGAAATATGAATTTGGTTATGAAATTTAATGACATATGCTAAGGGGAATTACGAAGTAGAACAACAATAAGAAAAAAATAGGAAAAAAAGGAAAAAAAGGAAAAAAAGCAAATGAGAAAAGAAATAAAAAGAAAGACAACAGTTTAACTTTCGAACACGAGAGAGTGATGTAAGCAGGCGAGATATCGATCTAAGGATAATCATATCGGAGACGGACATGACGTTGGCAAAGTTAAAACTGGTTCGGCGAGACGCTTATTCTTGGCCACCTAGTATACGTATATCCGGTCTTTGAGCGTGGCACTCCGCAACTTTCCTACTTCATTCATCGACGCGTTCTCCGGTGGCCTTTGAAGGTTGCACCAAGCGGCTTTGCAAGAATCGAGTATGTAACCAAGACGGTTGTTAGGTGATCCAGCATGAGCGAGAACATCGACCAAACTTGCTGTATAATAAATTCCTTTTAAAAAAAAAAAAAAAAAAAGAATAAAGTAATACTGTATATTAATTTTTCATATTTCCGATTCCAGCAATAATTGAGTTATTATTTCTTGTAACGGAAGGATTGTATGTAATATAACGGGAACCAAGTCAAGATTTAGACAAATCTTCAAATTCGATGTAACGATTCATTGAACTGACTTTCACCGAAGAAAGGAGCACGTTCTCTCGAGGTTTATAAACACTACTGTATTATATACTTCCTATGTATGGCTGTAAGTGTGTGTGTGTGTGTGTTTGTATATACCGGATAGAGTCAAAGATCGAGCATTTCCTAAAGGAGCTCAGATGGTTGCGCAACCTTCCATAAACGGAAATCTTTCGATCAAAAAAGATCTTTCCTATGGGGGTGAAAAAATTGTTATGATCATTCCAACATTAAATAAAATACACATCTATAGAATTGTAATATACTAATGAAATAATAATAAAATATTTATAAGGATATACAATTGTATCATTAATCTGAAAAAGAAGAAAAAAAAAAAGAAGAATAATTAAAAGTATTATAGATTGATTAAAAAAAAAAAGAATAAAAAAAAAAAAGAAAAAAAAATTACCATGGCAGTGAACGCCATTAACATTTCCCTCGTAATATCCCGTTAGCAAGGGAATACAATGAAGAGTATAGAAATAGAAGGGGAAGTAACGAGACGAGTAAGTAGAGAGAACGTCTCTTGCGATCTCCTCGAAAATTCCATTCTCACAGTATCCTGTCTCTCTGTTCGGGGGGTATACCGCCATCCATACATGCATTCATACATATAGCCACACCGATATAAACTCTCACATATAAAGAGTAGTAGAGAGTCAGAGACACGTGTACTAACACACACACACACACAACAGAGGAAGAAAAGTACCCTAGCACGAAAGAGAGAACAGAATATAGACTTATATCTATCTATCGAGAGAGAGAGAGAGGGAGAGAGAGAGAAAGACGAGAGAGAGAGAAAGAGCGAGAAATACAAGCCGCACGTGTGTACGCGACGAGAATCGAGAGAGGAGTAAAGGGGGGCGAGGTGGCGCCACGACTCTCGCGTGCCGAATACGGCGGCGAGGGCGCTAGTGGTGGGGAGAAATGTGTGAATGATCCATAGATACTCGAAAAAAGGGTGGGGGATATTAGTGTGAGTGCGTTGTTGAATGATCCATAGATACTCGAAAAAAGGGGTGGGGGATATTAGTGTGAGTGCGTTCGGCGGCGCTGTAGAGTACACGGAGTATTCCGATTGGTCGGTAGAATCGCGGCACGAACTTTGCCAAATGGTGGGGGATTAAGCGGCTATGCCTGGCTTTGGAAATGGCCGCGGGAACGTAGAGAGCGCTTCGTCGGCCGGCGAATGACGACGACGACAACTACGACGAGGAACAACGGGCTCGAGGATTTTTGAGGAGAAACTAAGAAGATTACCAATAATAATTCGTTGTGCGCGCGCGCACGCCGGTTTAAACTGACATATTGAAAATAGTTGGTTTGGTGTTAAGTGGTAGAAAAACAATTATTTCAAATTATAATTTTGTTATGAGAGGAAGGATTAACGATCGACGAAAGAAGAAGAGACGTACTGTGAGAAATATTCGCGCGTGAGAATTAAAAAGAGAGAAAATAAAGAGAGAGAGAGAGAGAGTGAAGAGGAAGGAAAAAAATTAAACGTTAGGAAGAAGAAGAAAAAAGAGTTAAAAGAGGGAAGAATGGCCGGCGACGAAGGAGCGCTGAAGACGAACAATGAGATCTTCGCGAAGGAGGAAGAGGAGGTAAGGGGTACGTTAGCGCGGGGAGAACCGCATTCCAGAGTGGGCGGCATTCTGGAATGCGATCCACCCGGTAACAGGAATTCACCGAGCAAGCAAGCCTGCAGCGCCGTAGTTGCCGCTGCCGGCACTGTCTCCAACGAAGCCGAGGACTATAAAGATGAGGAAGATTCAACCCCCTAGCTTTTTTCTTTCTCTTTGCCAGCGTTAATCTACCATTGTCGAGGCAAGAGAGAATCGATAGGCAATACTCGTGACCTCGAGAGTCAGTACATTTCGCGGTCACTCGAATTGAGAGAACGAAGAAAGAAAGAAAGAGAAGGGAGCGAGGGAGAAAGTACGAACATATACGAACTATTTTGTTGGCACATGATTCGTTGCTTTGGAAAAAAAAATTTCAAAAGTTGTTGGAAAATATTAAATATATGATAGAATATATAATGCAAAAGATAATGAAATTGGCAACACACATTCTCTGATGTTTTTATTTCGTGTAATATATTTTTGAATTGAATTTATTTATTGCAGATACGACTGCAATACCTTTTCCCACAATTGACACCACCCCCTCGATACAGACTCTGTGAGAACTCGATTGAATATACTGCCGAGTGTTTGGCAAACGACGTGATACGCTATCTCTTGAAGGAAGACATTTATCGTATATCAAGAGATCCGATATCTCGCAGCATGCGGCATAACGTATACCGGATGCTGAACAAGCACAGTATATTATTCACAAGTATGGTCAACCGTTTAAACGTTAGCCCTGATACCGCTTACGAAACTTTTCGTATAGTCGCTGACGAATTATTCATTCGCGGTGTTACGTGGGCGAAAATTGTTTGTTTGTACACTTTTACGGGAAGACTTGCATTATGGGCCAGGGATAGAAGGATGACAACACTAAAGCAGAAATTGCCGATATATATCTCAAGATATATCGCTGACGAAATTGCTATTTTTATCAAGGAATACGGATGGGTGAGTTTTAATTCAACTTATCATTCCCATCTCTATCACATGACTCATATAATTGTAATACAAGATATTCATCTACATTCATTCGTTTGAGGGGTGGGTAATTATTTTTGTAAAAAATAAACCGAAATAACTTATTGTTAGATGATTTTTTAAACGACAAACTTTGGAATTTTTTTTATCTTAACTACTTGTATTAAATTTTAAATATATTAACGCTAAAAGTATCACTGATTATAATTTTAAATTATAATTCAAAGCCGATCTTATTTCTTTTTCTTCGGCTAATTAATAAAAAATATTCTTGATTTTTGAACATTGTTTTTTAAAGGAACAACTTTGCGAAGAGTACCCGGTTGCCGAAGAAACTAGCGATGCGATTTGGAGAAGTCTTGTAATGACTGGTGCAGCCCTAAGCTTGGTGACCGCCATATTAACCGCAACTTCCTGATACAACGTCGCAAGTCGTTGCTTAACCCAGGGTACTTTCCAATTGAAACCCTTTTGCGTACTTATTTTTTACGAGAACGCGATCAAAAGGATATTCGAACGTGTTCTTCTTTCCCGCGCTTAGGACGCAATCCAACGAAACAAGTGTGACTACTACTGCTACTACAACTACATCTACAACTACAACACTACTACACACACAGAGTCACAGATACATTAATTCAAAACGTACAAGTTCGCCGTTGCGTTCGAACGTTTAGTTTGAACGTAAACGAATCTTGATGCGATGAGACTTTCATATCACTTCCAATCGTCGTCTCGCGTCATTATTTTCCTCTATTCTATTTTATTTTATTTTTTTTTTAATCTAATTAATCCGGAAAGTCTTTAATAATAATAAGAAAAAGAAGAGAACGTACAATTTCTTCGTTTCTCTTGTTGATAAATTTATAGAGTTTTTAATTTTATTCTATTTATTTATTTGTTTATTTTTATAATTTACTTTTATTTCGGCGAATCACGCACACACGAACACACACTTAGTAGATTTTCTTAGATGATTTTTATTCTTTTCTCTCTTCTTTCACATCTATCTTTGTTTTTTAGCTTTCCTTTTATCGCGGAGAAAGTTCTAATTTTCTTTGTTCCTTTCCCTCCTTCCTTTAACTTCCCCTTCTTTCTAAGTATGCCACTTAAATCGTAAAATTTGAATTTCGAATCTCTTACGATCAATTTATAGGAATCTCAAAATTTGCAATGAATTTAGGTAGAAGCAAACGATTTGTATTTATTTCTCTAATTTATTTTAGGTAGAAAATATATTTTAAATAACAAATTGAATATATGAAATATTAATAATAATAATAATGATAATAATAATAATAATAATAATAATAATAATAGTAGTGATGATAACGATAATAATGATGCTAGATTGATTTTTAACAACTGATCCAAATAGCAAGCTTCCTCTTGTCTTCATTGGATTTTGCATTACTTTTTAATTCGTTTGTTATATTATTACTATTATTTTATTATTATTATTATTATTATAATTATTGTTATTATTATTATTTCTTATTTTTAATCCTCTTCTTTCTAACACGAGAGAACGAGGCTTTTCGATAGATATATATATATATTGTTTTTGGACTTTCCTTTTTTTGTTATTTCCCCTAAACAAAATGGTGGATGCAAAATGTATACCGCAATTTATATATATATATGTATTTTATATTTCAAATTTTATCTACTTCAATTGTTTACAATTGTTTTTTCATAGTAAAAACGAAAGGAAATTGTGTACGATAATTATTCTGGTGACAAAAAAATCTTTTTATACAATAAATAATAAAAAATAATTAAATATATATTGTCCTTCCTTTTTTCCTTTTTTTTATTATTATTGTTTTTCTCGATCATTAAATTCGTTATTTTTTAAAAATAATATCGATTAATTTAAGTTGCGTTTGTTACAACTTATTTCAATAAAAAATTAAAAAAGAAATATGTGATATATGTATTTTTTAATAATAATTAAAAATAATTATAGATCGCGCGCACAAAAAATGAAACAAATCTCAAATAGTCGCAACACTTGTATAAGTTACAATTTAAATTATTTTTATCTTCTATCAATGATTTATATTAATATTTTTTCAATTTTCGATTACTTTTTTTTATATATAAACATCGAATTAATTGTAAGTAAGGAATTAAAATAGCTCATTTGAAAATGATTATTTTAAATATTGTCAATCAATCAATTAATCAGTTAATAACAAAGTTCCTAAAACAGAAGACTCTCTCTTCTTTACATAGATTTCACAAATAATTTTCTTTTTGTTTCTTCTATTATATAAATCTAATTATTATATTTTTTAATAATTAATTAATTATATTCCTCGGTGTGTTGTTTTTCCTCGAATATTTTTTATTTGAGAATACGACACACATGTTATCTTTTATTTTATATATATTTAATATTATATCTTATAGGTGTTCGAATCCAAATGAAGATTTTTTTTGTGTTTGTGCATGATTTGGAAAAGGTATTATATTAAGCATTTTAAATATCAATTTACTTTTTTACATTTATAATATCTTTGTTTATCTCTCTCTCTCTCTGTTCCTCTCTCTCTTTCTCTTATGTATTTTTATCTTTACAATTAAGCCAGACTAGAAGGAAATAATATTTGCGAATATACGTATGTAAATGTGAAGAATAAAACGTAGAATATAAAAACCACGTGTTATTAATAATCCTTTTCGTTAATATTTACGTCATCATCGATTATACCTTACAGTTCTAATTTTCAATTTCAATACTGTACAGCAAAAACAATCGCAATTTATAATAATTCTTATTTTCTTTTCTTTATTAATTTTTTTCTCTGTTTTTCTTTCGGTTTGTTTTTTTTTCTTTTAATACCAAGAATCAACAGTTTCCTTTCTTTTTTTTCTTCTTTTGTTGTTTCTCTTTAAATTTTATATTATTATTATTATTATTATTATTATTATTTTATTAATAAATCTTCAAAAGTTTCTACTTTTAATTTTAATTGTTCTAATGATCGACATTACTACGACATATAAGGATGTGTGTGTAGTTTATGTGTCTGCACGTATCGTGAATAATACATATAACTATGTATAATATATGTAACTGTACAGATTGGAACTACTCTTTTTCCGTTCCATAATTAATGTTATTTAATATTATTAATTAATATTATTATTACTATGATTATAATATCGACGATAAGTGATCATTGAATCACGCAGTATGGTAATTTTTAAATAGTTGATTAACGATCATCATAGCATATCGTCAGTATTACGTAAATATTATAACACGTTAGATAAACAAGAAATATTTCAAGGTTATTACCTTTTTTCTTTTTCTTTTTAAATCGACTATTCAAGATTATAATTCATCTTGTTTTTTTTTTCTGTCAAAAATATTTTTGGCTTTGCACAATTTATATTGATTAAGATATTTAGATAAAAACTATTGCAAGTTTTCTTTATGTGTGTGTGTGTGTAGTTATTTAGTTTTACTTGTATATAAATAATTTAAGTAAATATTATTTATAATTAGTATTAGTAAGAGAGATCCCACTTATTATTAAACAAAAAATTAATTAAACGAATTAATTTCATTTATGGTAACGAATGTTTTATAAAATCATTTTCTTTTATTCTTAATTACAGCAATTGTAATATCGTTACGGCATTATTTTTTGTATTGTATATTAAGCGATTTTTGATTAATTAATTATTTAATTGAATGTTTTATATTTTTTAATTATTTATTTCACTTTATTTAACGAGCAAAACGTTTAATCAAATGTTTCTTTTCTTTTCTATCGCTCAGTGTCTGTATCTTCTTTTACATTTGATTCAATATGGTAAAACATGTAATACTTTATTTTTTTACGACAAAGACGTTCAAAACTTGGCCCCCTTTATGAAAACTTTAGCAAATCTCTGTTCTTTTTTACCGTGGACTATTAGAATATTGGAATACTTGTTTTTATTTTAAAAGCATTACAAATGTACTATGTTAGTTTTTCAATCAATGTCATTTCAATTAAGTTTCAATAGTAAGAAATGTATTTTAATGTTATCGATGAGTTTAACTTTTTGAAGCAATAAAAAGTTTATTATTTGGTGCGAATTATAAATTAATTTCTAAATGTACTGTATTTACATTTATAGTTCGTTCAACGAATAGAGTCAATAAAAGTCGACAAACGCATGTAATTAGAATAGAAGCATATTCAAAATCCTCGAATACTGTAACAACCATCTAAATAATTGTTTTCTATGTTCAATGTAAATTCACATTTGAATTCAACAATCGACTATTATTTGATAACCAATAACTGGAGTTCTATTCATCTAACATGTGCTTTATGCGCGAATGTTTTGTTTACCTTCATTGACTAAATCAACTCGTTGTTAGACTGACTCATAGATAAAATAAATTCAAATTTAATTTCGTTAACAGAAAGAGGAAAAAAAGATCTTTCTTAATAAAAAATATCATCTTTCAAATATTCATACAAGAACATTAAAATACATCAGATTATTCTGAAAAGTGAATAAAACAATATTCCGACTCAGTTTTGGCACCAAAAAGCCCCTATATTTGTTTTTATTTATTTTTATTTTATCATCATAATTACTACTACTATTATTATTATTATTATTAATATTATTATTATTTTAAATTCCTCCCTGGTGCATAATCTTTTTCCATGTATGTCATTAAATTTAATATGACGAGTGAAACGAAGTTTGTATTCTTTGTTTTCTTTGGATTATGCGAATTTTTCTTTCGTTTAACGTAAAACTGACGCTTTATATATATGTATGTTTTTTTTTGTTATTGTTATTTTTTATTTTAATACAATATTATTACTCAGATAACGTCGGAAAAGTTTAATCATTTTAATTAATTATTATTAATCTTGAATATTTTATTTATTCATTTACTTATTGTTCACACAACGATCCGTTTGTATTTGTCATGTTTGTAAATAAGCGATTTTAATTTACAAAATAAAATAAAATAAAACTGGCCACTTACATTATTACTTTCTCCTTATTCCATCATGAAAATTATTCTACAATGTACGACATATACATATATATTTATATTTATTTATATATATATGTATATATATGTGTATATATATATATGTATATATATATGTGTATATATATATGTGTATATATATATAGATAGATATAGATATCTCTCTATATATATGCATATATTAATTTATAGTGAGTAAATCGAACATTCGGACACGGTATTAATTAGTTTAATTAATAATATTTTTGATACTTTTTATATACTTAAAAAATTATTTAACTATATTTTTATTGCACTTTTGACATTTTATTTTCTTAATTATAATATAAGTTTGTCTCCATTGCACTATCAATAAAAACTAATTTACCGGTTCTAAAATTAATTCCACTTCCAAGTTTTACACTTAATTTCGTTTCATTTAAATTAAAATTCATCACTCTTCGTTTATTTGAACAGAAATATATTGAATTTATTTACGTTACTAAGGATAACGTCACTTCTTTACGCGATGATTGTCAAATATACGTCTCGCAGTAATGAAATCAGTAATATATTTAGCATCCGGATTTAAAGCAGTTAAAACAAATTCATTTGCAAAATTTGATTATTTTCTTTCTATTTCTTTCTATATCTGACTTTAATATTCAATTACAAATTATTTCTCTTCTTCCAAACAACTTTTCCTTTGTAATCATTTTTGTTGTCTAAATTCTATATTTTTCCTTATTGGAACACATTTTTGTTTCCAATCTCTATGATCTCTAATTACTTATTTTTAAAACACTTAATATTTACCGTAAAATTTATTTTTCTTATAATTTTTCTCTTGGCTTGAAATTTTTCGATCTTCCATTGTGCTCCTATGTATAATGAATATACCACAAAAATTTATACAATTTTCTTACGATATTAAGAGAAATTACATGTTAGCGTATATTGAAACTGGTATTACTTATTTATGCATAATTATGATAAGCGAATTTCCTAAATATCGATAAACTAAAGATATTACGGAATGTAATGATGTCCGTACAAATTATCGCTTTTACAAACCACAAAAATTTTCTCTTCTTTTTTTCTTTCAATATCTAGTTATAAAAGCCAAGAGAATTGTTCGAAAAATTTTATAAGTAGGTTCCAAATATTGCAAATAACATTAAATTGACCAACAAGTATTTTAAATTAAATAAATAAAATTAATATTATTGTTAATTAGATACAGTGACTTAAAATTACATCTGTTCATTTACGATAATTATTTTATTTATTATTATTGTATTTTTATTCATTAAAAACAAAATCTTAATACGATAAAATAAAAATTTTTTTGTGTCAGAATATTAAAGGTACTCACTATATATACACATATATGTATGTACAAATAACATATTTCTCATAATCGTTACACTGACGATATGATTATTAGAGTTGAGCTAAAGTTTAGAATGGCAATTATAGCCTGGACGTATCATTGTCCGAAATAGAAGGAAAAATTACTAAAATTTTTTCCATTTCTTTCTCTTGTGTGTGTGTTCTTGATTTTTCTTCGTGTATTAATACCTTTCCTAAGGATATCGATAATCAAAATTAACAAAATAATGTCTTTATTTCTTTGAGTTTCTTTCTTTTCCACGATTACTCTGACACGAGTAACATCCAAAAAATGTAATGTAATTTAATTTAATTTAATTTAATTTAATATAATTTAATATAATATAATTTAATTTAATTATAGTTTTATATATATCCTTTATTTTTCTTTCTTCTTTATCACCATCTTCGTCATCTTCTTCTTTCTTTTTCAATTGTAATCCTAAAACTTTTAAATTGCGTAAAACAATTCAATGATATTTGATCGGAGTAACAAGTTACAAAGAGAAAAATAATCTCTTTTTCGGAGATTCATTAGTCTGAGATTATAATATATCATCATCGTCATCATCACATAGCATCAAAAGGTTATTTTAGAAGAAAAAAGAATCGTTGTCATCTAAAAATTTCATAACAGCACAAGAAAAAATCACTATTGCGCAATAATATATATATAAATATAAATATATATGTATATTATTGTGCACATATATATATATATATATGAATATATATATATATAATATGTATAATATATATTATAATATATATAATATATAATATATACATATATATAATTATATGTATAATATATATGCATTGCTGGATCACATAATAATAAATATATTTGATGCACTTTTACCAATCCATCCTTTTGTTCGTTTAAAGAAAAACACAATTTTTTTATCTTTTGTTTAAACCGAGTGCATAATATGTAATCTAAGGTCCGCCTTGAATAATATCAGAATACAATGCCATAACGAGGGCATATTTATCGCATTAACTAACAGTATAATAATAATGTGCAATATACACAGCAAGCACGAATCAATCACGACAAAGTTATGTTACATTCAATCTATTGATTTTTGTTGTTGTATAGTTATAGTTGTAGTAATGTTAGTTGTCGTTGATAGTAAAATTCACATTTTAAGTAAGTTCAAAATTCATAATATAATAATAACGATATTAGGTTGCCACGTAGATGACAATTGTGTTTTCAAATGTATGTAACAAACGTACATATCACTTTCCGCCAACAATGCTTTACTACATTCCGTCTGTCTTTCTCTCTATATTCTTTCTCTTTCTCAGCTTTCTTGATTTATCACAGCTGGGGGCAGAGATGAGAAGGAAGAGGGCTTTTACTCTTCTTTTTCTTTTCTTCTTCATTCTTTAACTTTATATCTCACGACCAAAATTAAAAAAAAGAAAAAAAAACAAAGAGAAGCTGGACATCTTTCATTCGTCTCTCCTTATTCCACATAATCCCACCATTCATTTTCATAACCCTCGTGAACATGTTCTAGAAGTACTTTTCTTCGACTTTCGCAATATCTTTAGAAAAAAAAATACGAATATTATTATATATAAATAATATTAATAATATATATTTAAATATATATTTTTCTATGTACCTATATTTATCCTGAACTTTTTGTTTAATACCGGAAAGGTTCTCACTCGTAATATCTCTTTCGAGATATTCAGAGAGGCATTCAGTAGCGCTCTCTAGATCCTTTTGGTTGGTTTCAAAAATCACAGACTGGTTGGTTTTCTTCAAATAGTAGGCAAATACGTAAGTATACATGAGAGTTTGTCTACAGGAACATAAAATATCGACTGCCTTCTTTAGAAATTGTACCTAAATATTAAAATTATATGATTTAGATTAATAGAAATAGATTTTGTATTATTGCACGAACGTCTTTACAAAACTAAATTTTTTCTTTACCTCGATCCAAGACATATTATGTTGTTGCATTTCCTCCATTTTTTCTTTTACACTAGCATATAACTTGTTCTCAAACCTCAAGGACTGCATGTGATTCATATACCTATTGCAATAAAACAAATAGCGTTGCAAAGCAGACCTTGATTGATCTTGAGCAACTCGCGCTGCTTTGGCTTCTTCTTCATCATATCGATTACAATTATACCAACTAGATCCATGTGGTTCCCAAGGACCAAGACATACCCAACAAAAGTCAGCTTTACAGTTTTGATTTTTGCATACCATGTGATTGCAACCACCATCTTTTTCTATTGTAACATTACACTTTGGACATTCTTTAGTATTTGCTGCAATCCAATTAGAGGTCTCCGAATCGTCATCACATTTTTTGATCCACTTACGCAACAAATGACATTTAACCGGATCGTGCCAATCTCCACAGCAATAAAAACAAAATGTGTGACCACATTTACATGTAACAGGTCTTGCATCTACGTATTGTACTTTGACGGCATTACTACAATCTGGCGATGGACACCATTTTAATAGCCTATTGCACTGTTAAATAAATCAAATGTAACGTGACTATTTGTAATATATCAATCAAATATTTATTATTTAAAAAGTACGAGTCCTTACTTCAACAAAACTGTTTGTTATCAAGTGCTGATATTTCAGTTTAACTTTTGAGTCTTTAACTAGCCGCATAACACTAGCATCATCAACTAAAATGTCACAGGCATGAGCGGCACATGCAATTGTTTGTCCAACACCTTCTTCCATTATTTTGGTTGTGAGATATTCACCCCAGCATCCGGTGCAAAAACGATGTCCACATTCCAGACCAGTCATCATCTAAATATTATAAATATATATATATACATATATAAATATATATAAATATATATTATACTTAATAATAATTAACTCCAAATACAATAACACTTACAGAGGATGGTAAAGTCATTAAACAAATTCCGCATTCTTCTGTCCCATTTACAGATGTTCTCCTACTAGACTAGAGAAAGACATGTATGGTTAACTTAACAATCAAACCGTTCCTTTCATAATTCTACACTGAGAAATTAATATTTATTAATGTATATATATATATAATTATTTTTACCAAGGAACTTTGAGAGGACCAACTCTTATTTATCACAGAACCTTTTCTGAATGGATTAATGACACGTGCTTCTCTAAATAATTTTTCTTGATCCGTATCGTAAAAGCGTTCCATTAATTTTTCTTTGTCCCATTTAAAATGATTTAACAAAATGCGCGTTGTTGTTGCTGGTATCTACAAGTGATGATTTCATTTAGATGTACCGATCAAAAAATAATATTCTATTATTCGATCAGTGTTAGCTAATTCTATAAAACATACTTCAACGACGCTGTTGACCTCCTTTATAGAATCAACCATGTGTTGTACAATTTCTTCTGTTGATAAAACTTCAAATGGATATTCGTCAATTTCCATATTCCGGTCACGTAGATTCCCAGATTCAATATCCATAGCATAGTCAACATCGTCTCCACTAGACTCGTTTCCGGAATCGTTCATTGTTTCTTCTTCTGAATCCATTCTCTATTGAACCATTAAGTTTAAAAAACTTGTGTATTAATATATATTGAACTAACAAAAAAAACATCTAATTGTCAAATTATTAGAACGCTGCTTTGGTGACAGACTACTTATTTTTATAAAATTACTAAACATAAAGATCTTAGTTCCAACTATCAATTTTATCTATAAAAATATATTTATACGTTATAGATGCCATGCCAGTGCGTATAGATTGGCCTTAAACTTTCCAAGTTGTATCGGTCACTAATGATTGACATTTTTCTATTTTTCTGTGGCTGACAAATCATTATAGCCTAAGTGAAAAGCTCAACAAGATAAGCTTGACGCTTAACACAATATAATATAAAATAATAGCAACGAGGAATATAATTAGAAAGACCGAAACAGTTTACACTGTATCCAAATTTGATAAACTACTCTTCGTAACCTACATACACACATATATATACATATACATATATATACATTATCAAAGATTACTAATCTAAAAAAATAAATTAGATGTATTAGAAAATTGTATAACCTTTATCCACGAACGATTACAGAGAACAAGGTGGAAAAAAAGTTCTTATGTTTCAGTACATGACGTCATTATCTTCTACTTCCCCGAATAAAGTGTCAGACATATCTCCAATGCGATTTTATATATATAGATATATAGTTCAACACCGTCAACAAATTTTCTTTCTTCCGTTATTTTAACAAGCAAACCCTTTCGCGAAACTATGAAAAATAACTTGGTATCGATTAAATGCGTTTTAAACGATTAAATTTGAAAGTGCTCCGATAATATCGGCGGAAGTGAAAAATAATATCAGCTGCCAAAACATCGAAGCGCTCTGCTCCGGCAGCTGATACACCGAACACTGCAGTCACGGGAGAAACGATGAATGGGTCAAGATCTCAACGACCAATCACGATTCGCGAAAATTTTCCTTCTGACCAATAGCGATAAATATTTATCGCTACAGCGATTGATAATCCTTATCGTTTGCGGACTCGAAAGAAGAAAAGAAAGAAAAAAAAAGAGAGAGAGAGAGAGAGAGACAGAGAGAGAGAGAGAAAGAGAGAGAGAGAGAGAGAAAAGAGAAAAGAGAAAGAGTATGCGCGTGAGAACGAATTGTTCTCGAAATAAATAACCTTTTGTGAAAACTAATAGCGATTTTCTTTTTCTTTTTTTTTTTTTATTATAACGATGAGAATTTTCCCAAGAATATTTCTTTTTAAGAACTCTCAAGATAAAAGAAAAAGAAATAAAAAAATAAAGTAGTTAAGAAACAAAGTTGATTTGCGAAATTATGCATCCAATTATATTGTCATTAAAAAAAAAAAAAAAAAATTCGGAGCGCAGTAGAAATAAGAAATCGAATATAAATTTTCTTCTATTATTTGTACGCGTAACAAAAATGAAGAAAAATAATTGAACACTACAACGTTTCTTGAAAAATTATCAACAAATCTTATCACATCGAATAATGATAACTATTGCTTCATAACCTTGAAATACACTTTACAAAGGATGTATATGTATATGTGCATGTACCTTCCAAAAATTCTATTATAAGAAACAAACACAGTAGTACAATCTCACTTCACGATCAGAAGCAAGTTAATCACTATTCAGTTTTTTCTGAATAAAATTATAGACACGAATGGATAAATTGTGTTACGCGCACACACACATAACTCGAGATTAATCACTGTATAATGGATTCACAAATTTTCAAATAGAAAATTTAGAAGTACACTGTATTAACCTACAACAAGTCAAACAAAACGTATATACGATGAGTCAATGTTAGATTGAATTTTTACCTAAGCTCTTTCTACCATGAGGAAATACATAATAAAACGAACCAAACGAGATTAGTCGGAAAAAGCCGATAATTCGCGATCGATCGGTAACGTTGAACACTGCAAAACGTTTTTATCCTTGCGATTTATATTAAAAGATAAAGACAAAAAAATAATAATAATAAAATTATTACGATTAATTGTATTGGAAGACGTCGTTGTAGTCACTTTAAGAATCAGCAGCAGCACATAGGTATTTACGATGATATCCGTTAAAAAGATAAAAACCCATCGTTAATATTTCTTGTTTTCCTAAAGAAGAAAAAAGATGACATATCATTACACTTTGTTTTGTGTCTTCTCTCTTTTTCTTTTTATATATAAAAAAAAAGTAAAACTCTCTAAAAACACATTTTTTCACACAGAACATATGAGAAAAATCTAACACACATTTGTTAATAAATAATTGTGCTTGTCGATGGTCGCATTGGCATATAAACATATACGCCCCTCGTCCATTGCACCCGTTCTTTCTCGTTTGTATTCGATGCACTCTTCGAAGCAATAGATAACGATGAAAGAAAGAGAGAGAGAAAACAGAGGATAAAATAAAGATAGCGATAGATGAAGCGATAGAATAAGAAAAAATCAGAGAGAAAGAGAGAGAAAGGATAGAATCAAGTAGATTTGGAACGCACCATTTACTATGAAGGAAAGAAGGAGATACGAGCTTATAGCTCGACAACTGCTGTCACGTCCATAACGTTAATCTGTGTCTGATATATATGTAGGTGTATATCAGAGGAGAAATGTCGAAGAGAGAAGACAAGTTTTTCGCTCGATATTGAGCGAACACGAAAAGCGTTGTTCCTTCTTCTCTTCCTATCTTAAATCTTTTTCTTTGTCACTTTAACACAATTCTATTTTTTTTCCTCTTGCCCCTTTATTTCTTTTATCTTTTTCGTCTTTTCCGATTACTCGTCGTCCCCTTCTTCTTCCTTCTGTCTCCTCCCTCTCCTATTCCTCTTCCTCCACCCCTTTTTCTTCGACCTTCTTCCACTTTTTCTTTTTCTTCTTTTTCTTTCCTACGAACGAGAATTTTCAATTTTTTCTTTATTCCTTTAGTTCACTTTCCTTTTTTTCGTATTAAGTAAATAAGGTAATAGTTCGGAAACACGGAATTCTGCAATTAAATTATTTGTCCAAGAGATACTCGTCGTCGTCGTCGTCGTTGTCGTCGTTGTCGTCGTTGTTCGATTTTGGTCGTAATTATGACACGGTACTACAGCTTCTACTACTTCTGCTCCTGTTGATTTAGTGCGGTACTCTTAGCAAATTCGCAAGAGACAAACGTCGCCGTGCGATGTCGCCCTAGTCAACCCTTTGAACTTGGCTTCTGTACCGTACGAGCGCGAACATAGCGCACAGCTAACAACCAATGGCGTCATTAGTAAAGGCGCCATCTTCGCTTACTTTTTTTTAAAATTCATATCATTTACATTTACCAATATTTTATTATGTTCATTATATATAATACAATTCTTATTCGGTTTTTTAATTTTTTTTCTAATACATTTTAATTCGTTTCAGTCTTGTTATTTTTCTTTCTTTTCTTTTCTTTTGACAAAATAAAACATTTAATATCTCGTATTAGATTATTTTATATTATTTATATTACTTTAAAAAAAAAATTATTATTTCACTCTGTCTCAGTATCGTTATAAATTTTTGTTTCTTTTTTTTTTTTAACTACAATTTGTAACAGAATAAAACAATTTAAATCTCTATAATTATATCAACAAGAAAATTATATATATATATATATCTAGATGAATTGAAAAGTTTTGAGCCTCAACAAAAAAACTTTTATTTCAAATAAAAGTTAGTTGAAAAAATTATTTCTAAGAGTATCATTTATATTCGAACGAAATATTTAAAATGTCGGACAGTAAAACTTCAGTAACGATAAAGTTTGTATATACTTGTGGCAAACAAATAAATTAAATAAAATAAATAATAGATATACATAAAGTATATGACCTTAGAATTATATATAACATTATAAATACGGTTAAGGAAATAGAAACATATTTAAGTTAGATAAAACGTGTTGTAACTATAGATATTTATGTCATTGTAATATCGCAGACATGGAGTAGAAAGGTTTATCAAATTTATTCTGTCAAGCGAATCCAGGATTATCGTGATACTCTGAGTTATAATGTTAAAGTAAAGATTATAATTATAGGGTAAAATGAATTCGCCAAGTGTGAGTGATTACTTGTTTCTCGACTTAATCGGCGTGGGAAGCAATGCGACCGTTTTTGTAGCAATACGAAAGGTATATAAACATTTTTGTATTCTGAATTTCAGAACAAAAGTACTCTCTTTTGCACACATATAAAATTATATATTATTCTCAGGAACGTACATAAGTAGATATTTTTCATTATCTTTAAAATATTAAAAGAGTTTATTATTTTGCTCAGAACTTTTTTTTTAATTTCTTAACAACTAGATAAGAGATAAGTAAACTTACGTAAATCTTTTTATCTGAAATCTAAATCATTCGTTTGCACGAACTCGTTGAACTTTTTCCTTTTTTGTTCGATTAATATTTTTCTTCTTGATTTCTTCCTTTGCTTTGTTTGATTTTTTTTATCGAATAGATGTAGTCTTTAAAATATTTGTAATCCGAGTCAAATTTTCAAATTTTGGAAAGAAATATTTCAATATAATTAAAATATTTGAGAATGAGAAACGTTATTAGAAGAAATATAAAACAATTACATAGGTCATTTGTGTTTACCATTAACGATTTGTTGATAGTAATATTTATCAAGCAATAACAATATCGAGAAATTATTTGACATGTATCTCGTGAACGATCGCAATATCTAAAAATAAAAGTTAAATGAAACTCTCAACTAGATCGTGCAATCGAATAAATATCAATTTTTGAAAAACACTCGATATATTACATAAAATAATTATTTATTTAAAAAACCAAATATATATATATTTAGATAAAATAATTCGAAGAAAAGTTTAGATTACATCTAAGCATTAGTAATAATAATTATCAATCTTTTTGATTATTACCCTGCATTTTCCAATTATTAATGATATTTTATGCAAAAATAAAGTGAATTAAAAAAAAACACAATAATGTTGTTCTTAGGATAATCCAGAAGAAACACTGGCGATAAAATGTATCAATATATCAAAAATATCAAAAAGTACGATCGAAAAAATCGTCGAGACAAGCAATGTACTGAAGTCATTAGAACATGAAAATATTGTCAAATTGAAGGAATTTTTCATACATGGATCGTGCGTTAAAATTATTTATTTCCTTTTTTTTATCTTATAAATAGAATTAAATTAAATTAAATTAAATTAAATTAAATTAAATTAAATTAAATTAAATTAAATTAGATTAAAGTAATATCTAGTGATATTAAACATCTGACAGAGGAATATAAATGTAAAATTAAACTTTTCATTTATTTTCTTTTATTTATAATATATTTTATTTTATTTCTTTTTCATAGAGCGGGTCGAAAGCTTCCAAACGTCTTACAAAATCAATTACTATTTTTCGAAATTTTTTCTTTTTATTTATTAATTTATTTGTGTTTCTTTTTATCAAACAGTAAAACCACAAATCTAGATTATCAAATTAAAAATTTTGTTGTTTGTTGTTTACTATCATCTAGGAATTTTTAATCTACCCCGTAAAATAAATATATATATATATATATATAATAAAGAAAATTATTATTAATAAAATTTAATTTAATTTAATTTAATATATAAAAAAATAAATGGTTTTGTACTTAACATTAAAATTTTATCTCCCATTTTTTCGATTTTAGACGAATGTATTTTGTATTGGAATATTGCGATGGTGGTTCATTTTCGGATTATCAAATGAGTTTGGTGAAGTGCCAACAAATCATGCAACAGTTAGCTTCAGCATTGCAATATTTGCACAGTCACAATATTTTTCATATGAATTTGAAACCAAAAAATATATTGATCGCGACAAAACCTTGTGTCACACTCAAGGTTGGAGGTTCGTTTATGTATTCACACGCGAGCGCGCGCACGCACACATATATCAATTTATATTATGTTAGGTTTTTCAAAAAGAATATATTTAATAAAATTAAAATAAAACAAAAAAAGAATTAAAAAGGGAAAAGTAAAGTACGGATGATTGGTATTTAATTAAATCTTATGTAAAATTTAAAAACGAAATTTCAAGACAATCGTATATGTCGATTATTGAATATCATTTCGTGAATCATTTTTACTTTTTCTTTTTCCTTTATTTTTTCTTTTGTTCTTTTTCTTTTTTTATTATTATTACAGATTATGGTTTTGCCCAACATCTATCTAAAAATGAATACAAATTAAACATACATGGATCACCACTTTACAAGGCACCGGAAATCTTATTAGACAAACAGTTTGATAATCGCGTCGATCTGTGGAGCATAGGTGTAATCATGTATGAATGGATTTTTAGAAAGTCGCCTTATTTTGGTCTTATTCCTGAATTGACGGATAAAATCAAGAAATACCATCAAATCGAGGTGATAATACCATTGTACGCAAGATTTTTTTATCCTGACGTTTTTCATTCCTTTTGATATATACAAAATTAACTATATATTCATCTATATCTTTAATCTACACAAAATTAAGAAAGATAGATAGACGATTTAAATAAATAAAGTTTGTAATCTTGCGATCGCTTTAATTTCACGTAAAAAAAATTTCTTGGAAAATAATATTTTCTCTTCTGTTTTATTTTATTTTATATTTTTTGTAGTTTAATTTTTGATTTTCTCTTTTTTCTCTTTTTTCTCTTCAACGTCAAACACATAGATTCCACAAATACCTCGTATTTCCAATGAATGCAAAAATCTTCTGACATCCTTGCTTCAGCATGACCTTGAATATCGCTTAAAATTCGAGGACTTCTTCTCCGATGAGTTTTTGGATTTGGAACATATGCCATGCGAGAAAAATTTTATAAAAGCGCAAAAACTTTTACAAAATGCTGCTGAATTGGAATTTGAAAAAAAATCGAAAGAGGCCTTCGATTTGTATTCCAATGTTTTGAAATATTTTGTTCCTATGTTAACAAGTAAGTATTAGTTTTTTTTTTATGCGCTTGTTAAACGCGTATGCCATTTTATTTTTAGTTATTTGTTTTTTTTTTTCTAATTCGCAATAATATTTTTATCCTTAATCGTATCTATCATTCTTTCATTAGGCGATATTTTTGAAGATAGGAAAAAGGATATAAAATTATACATACATGATTTAATCTATCGCACGGAGGAAATTAGAATGGAATTAAGAAATGATAATTCAGTAAATATATCTGCAAGTCCTAAAGAACTGACAAAGCCGCCAATCCATTATAATATGATTCCGAAAAGGTTGTCACCGGTATTAAGAGGAACTTTGAAATATCTCTATCGAAAATTACGTTCGTATTTTTTTTATATATCATATTTATTCACATGCAGCTTATTAGTAAATGGTGGTACAAGCGAGAAGGCGAATTTTTTCTATTTGAAAAAACTAACGATTAAGAAATCGAAAATGTAAAATAACATTTGTTCACAAAAGTTTTTGTTTTGGGAAAAAAATAAGCTTGACAATTTGTCAAATATACGTGCACTTGATTATCTTGCTTGCAATTTTGGAAACTATAAGTCTTTTTAAATGATCATCCTAATAATTTTTGTAAGCATATTAGCAAGCACTTAATAAGAATCTGTAATATCCGAGAATAAGATAGTGAAATTCATCAAATTGAAATTGAATCAAGTGCTAGGATATACGATAAATTTTTGAACTTCTTTTCATATCCTGTAGACATATTTAAATAGTAAAAATATAAGTAGCAAGTCAGGAGAGAAAAGCAAGCGAATAATTGTTAAATGTATTATAATATACATATAAAAATAGAAAAAATATGAAAAAATGATAACAAGAAGGATCAACGACGCGATATGGTTTCATGTGGTCCCGAATAAATTTGAATTTGGGGGTTCCATATATACTGTTGAATATATTTCTTGATATTTATATTTCATATATTGGTCATATGCATATTGCATTTGAGTCTATTGCATTCTAGAATCATCAGATATGAAACTGAAATTTCATTCCCGAATTTTTTATTACAAAAATGAGTTTAGAGAAGAGAAGAAATGAGTTTAGAGTCCTTTTTGTTCTTAGAATAACGCGCCTAATCGGTTTGTTTCTCCCCTTTTTGCATTTGATAAATATTTTTACTATATTAGGAAAACTCAGCGAGCCTTTACCGGAAATGTGTGAAGCGCTCGAACTAGGAGAATCTGGCGTGTATTATCTTTCTGAGGGCAATTACGCACGTGCTAAAGAATTATTCCAAAGGGCTTTAGATGAATTAAAACCGATACTGAGGGACGAACCACCTAGTATTAGAAGAAAGCTACTACAACATCAGGTATATATATATAAATATATTCTTTTTTATTAACAAATTAAATATTAAATTCTTAGGCGGATCAATTTAGTTCTTAAAACATCCGTTAGGATTCGTTCCTGCGAACCCCAATACTAGAATTTTCGTTTAGACATAGTTGGTCCCCAAGATTTACAAGAAAAAAAATTTGTTATAAATATATTTTTTAATTAATATAATACGAAGGGACATTTTTACCGTATTTAATCAAAACATTTCAAATATTTTACAATAAGAGAAAATAAAGGTTAATTTAAAGAATTTCGAAAAAAAATAATTAATTTCTTAAATTATCTAGAAACTTTTTTTCGGTCCACACTGTCGTAATATTTATAGCATAATATAATGTTTAAGTTAGTAAATTAATGTTATATATTAATTAAAAAATTTTAAATTATATAAAATACCAAAGAGAACAATCTAATTAAGTTTAAGAATTTATTAATTTTTGTACGTATTAACAGGTGGACTTTTGGAATGGATTACTAATAGCTACAGACAGTCATTTTACAACAACAGATATATATACAACACTTGCTGTAAAATCTAGGGAATTATGCGTAATACAATAAGATCGAAAATAGTAAAAAGTAATGTGAATAATATGACGTAATTATTATTCTTATCATTATGATTAAGGTTTTGTGTGTAACTGTTATTTGGTTATTTTCGTGTTTTCTGACTATTTGACTTAAGACTGACTTATTAAAACAAATTATAAATGTACATATATATATATATATACATACATATAATATATCTATATATGCATGCATAAATGTACATATAAATATATGGTAATAAATATATAGATATATATATAATATGTGCATATCTTATATATATACATATTTATATATGTATATATATATACAAAGTAATATATAATTACGTTTTACAACATCTCTAAAACAGTCAGGAAAAAATATGATTTATTCTTATAATTACATAGGTTAATGTTTAACACATTTTTTACTTACCCTGCATATATATGTTAATATATATATTTTTATTATATTTTTCTTCTTTTCTTTTTACTTAAACTCGTTTCGCCGTACTAGTAAATTGTATGGAATCAAGTTTAACCTATCATTAGACAATTATTTTATCTTTTTTATTCACGTAAATAAGTTTCTCGATAAAACAATAAACCTTATTCCTCGAAAAAAAATAAAAAATAAAATTATTCCAAAATAAAATATCACCAATCGAAGAAAAAGAAAAGAAATGAAAATGTAAACGTTTAGAGTTAAAGGAGAATTTTATCTACTTGTGTATTTCTATTTTGTAACGACCATTATTTACGAGTTCTAATAAAAAGAAGTTTTTTGTAATCAAATATATCATCTTATTCCTTTTCAAAATACTAAAAACAAACAAATTTTTTAAATTATTTATTTAATATATATTTAATTAGTACAAATTAATTATTGGGCTATTGAACTAATAATTCAAATAAAAAGAAACATGGAATACATTCCTTAGCAATCTCCTCGAAGAGAACATAAAAAAAGGGAAAGGTATATGCTTATATATATATGCAAGGCACTGATATTCACGAAAGACTGTAACAATACGTGTGATCATAATAAATTTTTTTTACATTTATAAAAACATAAATATGCAATGCATATTTAAATATATATATATATAGTATATAAAATAGAAATTATGAAATATATTATAATTATTTTCGCATAAATTTCTATACAGAAAATGTTAAAATTACATTCCAAAATTATTTACAAATAGATTATAATAAAATTTCCTTTCAAATTACTTCATTCCCAAAATAAATACTCAAAAGAAAAAAAAACTAAAACCAACAAAAATGAAATTTTCTTGAAGGAAAAAGATGGCGCTGATGTGAGAACCCATCATCCCTTGCGACTTCCGGTTAGACCACGTGATATCTAACGGTCGCTGTCTACCCGAAGCATCATGGAAATTTCCATTCTCGTATAATATAACCCAACTCAACAGCTTTTCTCCTCCCCCCATCTTTTCTTATCCCCCCCAACGCTTTACTCCCTCCGGTCCCCGCCTACATTTATGTACATAAGCCCCCACTCTGGGAAACATTACGCCATGTTTGATTACCTCCACCTAACATTTGTTCACCAATAGAATCGCATGTAGTTATATACAGACACCCCCCACTACTCGCGACAGTACTCATAAATCCCCACTACTCGATGATTTCGCACGATTTATTTAGAATGATTTGGCAACGTCGCAATTGTTAAGTACATAAGGGAGGAGTAGGGGGGCAAAGCATCGGTGAGGAGGGGTGCGGGATGGTTTATTATGGGGGGTAGAGGGGTAACGAAACCGTCCGGGGGGTGAGCGGTGTGATAGGGGGTAGACATCGCAAATTGGTGGGGGGTACCGTGGAAGTACAGGGGAATAGGGTGAGGAAAGAGAAGGCGGGAGGGAAGATACGAGAAAGAACTGGCAACGTGTGCCACATTCAAATCTGAACGGAACCCGGGTCAACTTCTACAGAGTGCCGGAAGAAGAAAAACGAAAAAACGTGGTGTAACGCGCGAACAGAAATTTATCCCGCGCTTCGTGATAGCTTTGAAAGTATCTCATCCGTAATAAGAAAAAGAAGATATTCATTCTATTATTAATTTTTGATGTATGATGTTTGTTTTCTTACTCGCACGCCCGTTCATACTAGTGCGTGTAGAGTGCAATAACTAAAAAATAAAAAAGGTGGCGCGTCTATTCGCCCGTTATTCGTTCTTCCGTTTCGTCGATTAGTCGTTCGTTTGTTATATTTGTATATACGTAAACACGCGAGTGTTATATGTATGTACTTATAAGAGCGAAAGTGAAAAACAGGATTATTGTATAGTAAATGCAACAACGAACAGCACGATAGACGTACAACGTGGTTAATAAATACATGCAAAATCTCTCCAAGAGATTCTATCGAATTGTTCCTACCTCCTGAAGCTTCTATATCTTTCTCCCCTCTCTTCTCTCTTCTTTTTCTATCTTTCTCCCTTTCTCTCTCGCCCCCTCTCCATCTCTCGCACCCCGCGCTCCTCATCTCTTGCAAGCCCCATCTCCCTATTCTCTCTTTTTTTATTTGCAATTAATTTTATTCCGAATCTCGTTCCTTTTTCCTTTATTTCTTCTTTTGTGCGCGCGCGTAAAAATTTCGCGGCTTAACGTATACCGGCAGTTGATGTAAATGTCACGAATAATAAGCAAGACTTGTGCCTTAACCGTGGCAAAAAGGTGTCGCTCAAAGGGACAAAATTATGTGTATGGACGTTCAGAGTAACGAGAAGAAGGAGAAGATGACCGACAGGATCGTCGATGAGGAGGTGCAGATAGTAGAAGCCCGCGTTACCAGAGGTAAGTTTACTTATTTTTTGAGGTTATGTACAGTGCCGGCGCGGCTGGCACTACTAGCGACAGCAGTCACAGGTATAAATACAAACCGGCTTACTCGTGTCCGACCTTCTATTGACAAAATCTACCTATTGACTACATTCATTTAGTTTACGCGATTATCCTATTTAAGGCTAAATTATATCAGTAACCTTTACGTCGTTACGGCCTTTCTTTTATTATTCTCTTTTTATTTTCTTTATTCTCACAATACTATACATATTGTACTATTTACGATACTCTCATTGTATCATAATTGTACCGGACATTATGATAGTGGACTGAATCCAAAAATTAAACATTATTATTTATTTTCCAATATAAATAAATCACAATTTATTTATCCAATTTTTTGATTTATAATTAGTTCACACTATTCTTGTCATAATTATTGACACATCTGTCTTCCTTTTTATTTACCTGTTAATTTTATTTACCTGTTTTCCTCTATTTCGCACATAAATCCTATTAATTTAAGGAAAATATTTTCTATGACATTCGTATTGAAAAGAGTCCTGTCTTCTAGTGTTTCTCTGCTTGTGATATATATGTGTATACACATTTACGTTTAAACTTGGGTATCATCTTACATGAATTTGTTATAGTTTCGACTTGTAAATTGAATTTTAATGTTTTACACGTATCGTTGATCGTTTGGTTTATAATTTAATATCGAGCGTTGCATTCAATGACAGTATTTATAAAACTTGTCAATGATCTAAGTGGTGTTATAGGAGCTGTGTAAATATACATAGCTCTATCGATCCATCTTCATCATTCCTTAGGATCACGATCCTAACCTAACGCATAATTAACTGGTACACGCGAGACACCTTGCGCGCGCTATACACGGACCCACGTGGTCGAATAAAAACACAAGCGAGAATCGATCTTTCGAACGTAGCGTTTGAAACAGCTATATATATATATCACATATACATGCAACACTTTGATTAAACTTTCTTCCAACTTTGTCGATGTATATGGCGAATTTTCAACGAGATTGATGAATGCCTTAATATCGCTTAGATATATCTTTTACTTCCTACGAAGTTTCAAGGAATGACGTCATGATTTATTTAAAGCATACTGTAAGACGATCTCTAAAAAGAATAAGAGAGAGAAAGAGATAGAGAAAGAATGAGAAACCTTAGTCGCGTTTTTAAAAAAGGAGATGTATGCCCCTCTCTCCATTTACAATTTTCTTTTAATTATACAAACATTCGAAGTATTTGAATAAATTTGTTACGACAAAGAAACGTGACGAAGCGATTCGTGATTGTTTCTTTAATCCAACATAACCTAATCTGACCTAGTCTTACTTAAGTTCCTCCTAACTTCTTTACAGATTTGTTCGTTTTCTTATAAAATTCTTTAATTTGAATTCATGTAAAAATGAAATGTGAATGATCGAGTAAGGTAAATACATACTAAAGTGTTACATAGTAGTATAAACGGTATATCGTTTGATCTATGGTATCTCGTTGTCGTCATTGCACGTGTACGCAAGTAGACATCCATTAGGAAGGTGAAACAACATCGAGGACGAATCGATTGCCAACATTGTTCTGTTGGCGTTTTCCAATATGGCGGATGTCTTAAAGATTATTCAAGTTGAAGATGATTTTATTGATATTTCATTTATTGGTTTACTTTATATATTGATAATAGAAATTCTAATATTCATTTCAAAAATATATAATTCTTTTATATATATTGAGTTAACCAAATTAATATTAATAATAATAATAATAATATATATATATATATATATATATATATATAGTGATAAAGGAGAAATTCGAGTCTCTTATCTTTCCGATATCGATTTTACGTTATATGAAGATAATAATGATCTCCCATAACCATGGATGCTTTAAATCAATTTAATGTTCCTATATACGAGTTATGGGTAGAGGAATATTCTTCTTACGTATGAATGCGGAACGGAGGAAATAATAATTTGATAATATGATTTACGATGCATCATAATATAATAATAATAATACAATATAATTAAATAAAATATAATATAATATAATATAATATAATATAATATAATATAATATAATACAATCCGTTGGGTATATAGAAAGAGCCCGAAATCGAATGCTGCCGAGTTTATTATTCATGAGGGTCTTATAAATGGTGTTCCTCGTCTCTTGTCGTGATGCATATATACGCTCCTAGTATATATGTACATATACATGCATAGATAAATGCACATATATATATATACACGCAAGTATATTCTCATTTATTGCATTATACTATGCTTATACAGAGTGCTTCTGAAATTTTCTAGAAATTTAAATATCCATTTTCTTTTTCTGAATCATTTACATCATGGTACTATAATCCTAGTTTTTTCCGCTAGAAAATCTCTAGAAAGAAAGGAAAAAAAAGTCTCTAGAAAGAATAATCAATTGTAAAATCATTTAGGAATTTTTTGTTTCTATAAGGAATTTTGGTGTAATCCTGTAGTATACTTACTATATGTACCATATTTTTTCATTAAATATGCCGAGTGTATTATCTACGAGTGGTATTTCTCTTTTTTTTCTCTCATAACGCAGAAAAATTAAAAGTGGAGAAAATGCACTAGTGGATGGTCGAGAAATGCTTTCCATCTCACATATCCATAGATATATACATATAATATTGATAATGTAATTTACGATGCGTCATAATATAATAATAATAATAATAATGACTCATAATAATAATGACTCATAATAATAATAATATCATCCGCGGAGTATATTTTATATATATATTATACGTATTATGTTTGTATCGCAACAATGTTTTTTTTTTGTTCATTTTTTTTTTCTTTTTCCTCTTTTTTATTTCAAGATACGCTCAAGTTAAAGGAAACTAAATAGACGTACACACGCAGCTATATGCCCATGTTTCTCCCTCTACAGTTGATCCACAAATGCGCGCATCGTGTAACGTGGATTGTTAAAGTCATGGCGGCGAGCTGGAGGGGGTAGTGCGATGGAAGAGAGGGTAGTAATGTTTGTAGTAGTAACAGCGGTATAGTAGTAGTGTGGTGTGGTAGCGCTTACCAGCTCGAACGACCATTCTTGTCACTAGTGCGCAGGTATATATGGGTTTGTATATACCTATGTATATGCCGAGCCAAATATATACGCGGTGGTATGTATATATGCCCTCTGAGAGCCGCCAGGGAAATATGTACTGGCGCAGTACATAATGTATTCGCTTTATGTACTATATAAGAATCCGAGTAGTGATGTAACAAAGAGGCAGTTTCTCGGAATTATCCGAACTGTTCCGAAGCCGTCCCGATTCCGTGCAACTCGCATGCGTGCTCTCTCTGCCATACATGTATATATATTTATATGCATGTATGTATATAATATGATATATAAATTTATATATATATACACATGAATATATATAGGTTGTACGCATCGTATGTAGCGTATAATACCTCACGATTCTCGTCAGCTGTGACGACTGAACGCCGCCATATGCAATTTTGCTAAGCGAGTAAAAAATGTTTCTCCTGAAAGCTCACCTGCTTCCCGTCTGTGAAATTTATAAAGGAATTCTTTTCTCCAATTCTCGCCATTTCTTTATCATTCTATTTATTTTCTTTATTTTTTTTATCTGTTATTTTGAATTATTTATTCTATTATTTTCCTTTTTCGTTTTTTTTCGTAAGAAAAACAAAACGCAGTAGTAACGACCGTATCTGCTCAGACCATCGGGTAGTAGGAATACATAGATAATATTGTAGTTTCTAGTAAGAATAAAGAGACACGCCTTGTTAACGTTCTATTGCGAAATTTATATAAGCGGCCAGTCACATTGCCAGGACGATTGCATAGTTACGTAATATTTGCTTCCGTCATAGCATATATTTTTGCAAAAGGAAATAAATATCGTTTAGTCGTTATGATAGTGTAGTGAGAGAAAAAGAGAAAGAATGACTGTGGGTGATGAGGAGGGATGGGAAGTAGGAGAGGTGGTGGTGGTGGCGGCGGAGGAGTTGGGAGGAACAGAGATAGTGAAGGAAAGAAAGAAAAAGACAAATAGAGGGAGTAGAGCGAAAGCGCGAGAGAGCGCAGAGAATGGCGGTGAGAGGTGTAGTAGAAAGAGAGAGAGAAAGAGAGAATGGATAGATTGGAAGAAGGCACATCCGGTTGAGCGCCATATTGTTCTTTCAGTAATTCCTCGCTGCCCTCCTCCCCCGCATACACCCACCAACCCCTGAACCAAGTATGCGCTTCGCTCGGCATAGTAACAGCGGCAATGGCGACCGACTATAAATAGATCGCTAACGACCTTCCAGTGTTGCCAAAACGACTGGCCCAGAAGAAATATGTAGAAGAAGGCAGGCTACCAAGGCCGCTCCCGCCATTTTGCGATGGCAACGCCGCAACCGTTGGAATTGTTGACGATTTTCGACCTCGATGATCCGTCTTTGATGAAGGACATCATTTCTAAAATAATCAACAACCATTTATTATTTGCGAAAGAAATAAGCTTGTAATTTCAACCTTTTGTTTTTTTTTTTCTAAATAGAAAAAAGTAGATTGAAAAAAAAGTATATAAAACTTGAGAAGGAGGGATAATACAATTGGAAGCATTAAAAAAAAGAAGAAAAAAATTCGATTTTAATAGAGAAAGAGAAAGGGGTAGAGGAATAGTGGGAGAAATTGTATGTATCAATAAAGTAGAGATTGCGAAAGAAAACTATCCTTAAAATGGCGACTTCTTTTTTTTTTTTTTTTTTTTTTTTTTTTTTATATCGTATATACGTTTCTCAAGTATCGATCAAGCGACGTTGCCTTGTACATCTAGGTACTGGTTGGTTTCTCTATATATGTGTAGTAGGTATATATGGTTGCAACTTCGAAAAAAAGAGGGGAGTGGGCGTGCCTGGATGATGTAGAAGCGGCAACGCCGCGCGGCTGTAAATCATGATTAAAATAATAAGTATAATACATATGTAGTACATAGAGAGAGGAGGTCGTGTCGGGTATATGTATTTAAGAGATGCGCAAAGGCACGGATTGGAGAGTACGTCTGGCTGGGTTCTGCGCAGCTTCGGTTCCCCCACTCCCGTTTTCCAAACCCCCACTATTGCAGAGAAATCCCTCGGGTGAGTTCCATAAGTCATGTAGTGGGGGTTCGTGGATGAATCGGAGAGGGGGTGAGGGTACCTGAAACCGCGGCTTATATACCCCCGCGTACATTTACCAATCTTGGCACTTTGCCTGAAAGAGCATATCGACCGTGCGACGTTGTCACGTCGTCCGGTGCGATCTTATGCTCTAACCCTGGCCACTCTTTGAGCTGTATGTACCTAGCCTCCTGTACCCGATCCATGCAACACGATGCGAAACTCGATCGGTCGTACGATTTAATTATTTACGTCTCCCCTCTACTCCTTCAACCCTCCCTTCCCCTCCTTCATTCTCCCCTCCTCACTCTTTATCCGTCACCCCTCTACCCTCTTCTATCTCCTACCCTTTTCTTCATCTTCCTTCTTTTCCTTCTCCTATTCCTTTTTCTTTTCCTCCTCTCATCCCCTCTTCTTCCATAACCCACCCCAAACATTAGATTCATCAGCAACGCATACGCATAACTTACAAATGCGCAGCCGCTCAAAAGTTTATACATCACAGCGAAAGTTAAGATACCGATACTTTTAAAACTTACCATTCAAGTCTTACTTTCCTTTCTATATTCTCTTAGTTGTTCTTATTGGTAATTTAGATTTTCTATTGTATTACTAGTATAAGTACATACTCCATTGTGTTTGAAAAAATATTCTCAATATTCTATGTAATCTTATCTTTCTAAACAAACACTGTCCACAATGCTTTCCAGTTGATTTAAGTACATCTGTACTTTCGAAACTTTTCTAATTAGCCACATATTATTTTTATATTTTTGAAGTTATATTTCTTTTGGCGCGTTTGGGAAAAAATTATGAGAGTGAATTTTTACCATGCGCGCGCAAGTCAGACGAAAACAACACCATGAAGTTAGTCGACAAATCTTCCTGAAGTTAGTGTGCATCTATATTCAAGACATTTATTTTGGTAAAAATATTTATGTGTTTTGAAGTTATTTAATTATTATATTGGTGCATACATAATTATTAATTGTTACATTGGTATATTATTGCGTTGGTGATTGATATTAAATAACTGTAAATATTAATAATAGAAGTTGTTTTTATAATCTTTAAAGTATTTATATATCATTGAGGTTAACTTAGGTATGTATTATTTGTTTTCATTATTTATAAATTATTTTCTACAATAATTCTTATTAATGAAATTATAATCTCTTGCAGCTTTCTTATTGACCAGTATCAGTATACATTTATTTTTTCTTTCAGTTTTTTTGTTTCAGTTTTCAAGATGCCTAAAACTAATGCAGAGAAGTGTAGGGATTATCGTAGAAGAAAAATGTTAATTAAAGAAAGGTGTTCAACACGAAAAAAAAAAAAAACAAATGCAGAACGTTGTAAGGCGTATAGGCTACGAAGAAAAGTGACTGAAGAAGAACAACAATTGTCTGAGAATGTTATTTTATGTACTCCATCTACTTCAAATTTATTAATGACTTCTGGACCATCGCCTCAGCCTGTGATTACTGCTACAAAAATTGGTATGAATTTAGATCCATCTTTACCATATACCAATTATCATCAATTTGATACTGTCAATTTTCAAAGTCTGTGGGCTCACTCCGCTGATCTGTTTGATTCAATTATTCAAAAATCTCAAATTTTAATGTTGAGTAAAACTTGGTAATATGATAATGAGTCTGTTAGTATACCAAATTTTAATTGCATAATTCAATACAAACGATCACATATTCGAGCTGGAGGGGAGTTGCTATCTATCACAATGCGAATGATACAACTAACATTGTGACTGCTGCTATTGGCATAAATGTGAGATAGTCCGACTTTGTTAGTTCTGCGATGTCATCAGTGGGTGAATTTTGTATAGCGGAGTGTAAAATAGTTGATGGTAAAAAAATTGTGTTAATAGCAATTTATATTTCTCTAAATCAACAAATTAAAGATATTATACATCTTTTAAAACGGGCATTATTTCCATACATAACAATTTGTGGGGCATATATGTGTAAAGGTGAGGATAAGTTACCGATGCTTTTAAGTGGAGATTTTAATGTTAATTTCAACTGAGAAAATTCTGATGTACTTCTCAACTTTTTACCTGAAGATTTAAATTTTTTAATAAATAATGACCAAGCAGTTTCTACAACACGACATGGTACTACAATTGATGCTGTATTTATAGATCAACTAATGAACGTGAATTAATAACATTTCTATATGTATAACTTCTTACGTGCGTATATAAGTATAGACACTCGTTTTTTTTAATTATATGAATGTTGATGTGAAATAAAATGTTTCAAATTATAACATTCAAATTTTGTTTATTTTAATTCTTAAATTTATATACTTTTCTGTGTATAAATGTAGTAAATTTTACTTTTTCTTTTTTTATTTGGACATGTTCTTCTAATTATTTCTAACTGAAATAAGTCAAACATGACTATAATTGTTTCATAAAGAGAATATAAATATATGCATATCTTTTGATCATTAGAATATGATAAAAGAGATTGTGTTAACGATATTTTGAATATTATTCAAGTATACGCTTTCTCATTGGATTTAAAATTTTCGTTTAATCAATTAATAATCAATTTTTTGCTTAAATAGTATTTAATATATGCTATTAATGCTTAATAGTATTAAATAGTATTTAGTGACATCAACATTGACAAACAATCAAACACATATTTCTGTATTGATAAAATCTATTATGTTCTTTAAACTAATAATTTAAACTAGGAATTTAAACTAGAATTCCGACAACGGCGGATACCGCAGCACAAATATTATTTTGTGTATATATATATATATATATGTTAAATTGATTTGATTAGTTTTTAAGAAGACAATCGATAAAATAATCTGTTTTTCTGATGATTTGCTTTCTAAAAAAATACATTTTCATCGTCACGTTCTACAAATCAAATTTATATAAAAAAAAAGTTTTCCTTTTTTTCTTTTTTGAAATGAAACTTCTTCAATTACGTTAGGTGCGATTTTTCAAAGTCGAAGTGAAAGAGGGAGCGTCATAAAAAATGTGATTATTTGGAGAGGGGATTAATAAAAAGAGAAAGAGAGAGCATGCGTAGAATTAGAAAGGAGAGATGGTGGGGGAGGGTTTTAATGGGAGAAGGGCTGTATTTCTCTGATTTTTATATTTTCTTGTAATGACGTGTTATTAAAATCAAATTATTTCGGTAAGTATGGTTACTCTATATATTTTAATTTATATTAATATATAAATATTATATATAAAATATATATAATATTTATTATATATTATATTATATATTTTAATTTATATTAATAAATATTTCTGTAATCACAAATTTTTTTAATTTAACCAATTAGATGTTATTAACGGGTATACCCGTCATCAAGGAATGCCAATATACTATGTTATGACGAGTAAATAGGTTGCATTTATAGTCTCCCTTCTACAGAAAGAAAAAGAGAGACTACAGATGTAGAAGCAGATAAGTAATATTTTTATATTGATATTCGTTAATTATAATTTTTAATATTAATACAGCGTTAATGATTAATGTTAATAAAGGTAAAATAGTGAAATTAATGTTAGAAATAAATAAAAGTTTATACGTGATAAATTATTATTTATTATTATTATTTTTGTATTATTATTATTATTTTATTTTATAGATCTCACGAGGCGAAATTTTCTGCAGTAACATAAGTGTTTACATCACGAAAAGATGAACAGAAAAATAAACGTCCACTGAAAACAGAAAACGGAACTTATGTTAGGCGAGAATGTGGAGCACAAAAGGAAAGGTTTTGAATAATAAATTGTCATAGAAGGAAAGAATGTTCTGGAAAGTTGACATTCCAATCGACAATAAAGAAGCTTCACTTCTAATACACGTACCGGATAATATTTATTATTATTATTATTTTTATTTATTTTCTTTTAATTTAATTCTTTTAATGCATTAAATGATCGTTTCGTTAGAGACAAAAGAAACTTTCTTAAGTTTCTTTTCTCTTTTCTTTCTTTTTTTTTTATTTAATAAAAGAAAATGTGCATTCGTCAATTAGAAACACGATAAAATAAGGATTACAATTGAAAAATGAAAATTTTGTTATAACTGTTCGTATAATAAGTTATAATATTTAACTGAAAGACCTATTTTTATTTTCTTTCTTTTCTTTTAATACAGCAGCTTTTATGATTCAATTGACTTTTATTAAAAAGAAAAAAATAAGTAAGTTCAAGAATAGGAGATTAGATGTA